>NW_015166672.1:16711-17015 GCF_001447785.1 Gekko japonicus | reverse complement strand
GGAACAGGCGTTCGGGACGGGAGGGCTCCGTTCCGCCAGCAGGCCAAGTTGGAGCAGCTGAGGTTGCAAGCCAGACGGTTGGTGTTTCGAAACCGAGCCCAGAAGTTTAACAGGGAGGGGGATTGGCCAACCCTTGGACAGCAAGCAAAGGATAAAATGCAATTCTTCCTTTCTCAGCTGGCAAATCAAGACCAGGTGTCTGTTGTGGGGAGGGGAAGGGAAAGGAGTTTGTAAGGCGCTCTGAGTGAAGGGCAGGGTATAAATCCAATCTCCTCCTCCTCCTCCTCCTCCTCCTCGCCAACCA
>NW_015166672.1:12405-16601 GCF_001447785.1 Gekko japonicus | reverse complement strand
TGCACGGGGTGGGGGGAACTGACAAAGAGAACTTTTTCTCCTTCTCCCAAGATAACTAGAACTTGAGGGCATCCAGTGAAGCCGATGGGCAGTAGGTTCAGGATGGACAAAAGGAAAGACTACTTTACACAGGGAGTGATTAAAATGTGGGATTCGCTGCCAGAGGATGTCGTGATGGCCACAGGCATCGGCAGCTTCAAAAGGGGATTGGACAGATTCATGGAGGGTAAGTCTATCAGTGGCTACTGGCCATGGTGACAGAGGGGAGCCTCCACATTCAGAGGCACTAATCCTCTGAATCTCAGAGCCAGGAGGCAACATCAGGGGAAGGCCTTGGCCTCTGTGCCCTGGTGTGGGCCACTGTGCGAGACAGGGTGCTGGACTAGATGGACCATTGGTCTGATCCAGCAGGGCTCTTCTGATGTTCTTAGGAAGGTCTTGGCCTCTCTGCCTTGTTGTTGGCCCTCCGGAGGAACTGGTTGGCCCCTGTGTGAGACAGGATGCTGGACTAGATGGACCACTGGTCTGATCCAGCAGGGCTCTTCTGATGTTCTTATGAAGTCCTCGGCCTCTCTGCCCTGTTGTTGGCCCTCCAGAGGAACTGGTTGGCCACTGTGTGAGACAGGATGCTGGACTAGATGGATCACCGTTCTGATCCATCTGGGCTCTTCTGATGTTCTAATGAAGGCCTCGGCCTCTGTGCCCTGTTGTTGGCCCTCCAGAGGAACTGGCTGGCCTCTGTGTGAGACAGGATGCTGAACTAGATGGACCCCTGGTCTGATCCAGCAGGGCTCTTCTGATGTACTGATGTTCTTACGCCGAGTGTGACCTCCTTAAAGGGGCAGCTGCATGTCGGGGGAATTCTTGAATAAGAAGGGAGCGGTCCTCGATCACTGGCAGAACACCTGCTTTCCATGCAGAAGATCCGAGATCTAGCATCTTTCGGGCTCCCTCTACTGGAGAAACTCTGCCAGTCAGAGTCGAGAAAACCAGTGATCGTCTGTCTCAGTATATAGATGCAGCTTTGTGAGTTCAGGAGCAAACCGGCTCTCTCTACAAGGTCGCCCTAAGTCGGCTGCAACTTGACGGAACTTTCCACCACCAGGGTAGGGAGGGCGAACGTTATTTCCAGCCTCCTCGGAAAACACAAAAACCCGTAAGATGTTCCAGGAGGTCTCCGGGACAGCCGGGGAATCCTTGTTCCTGCAGAGAGTGGTTCATTATCTCAGGGCGTGTGTGTCTTCATTGTCTGGAGGAGCCCTTGATCTCGGTGCGCCAGCCTTTGCGGGGAACAGGCGTTCGGGACGGGAGGGCTCCTGCCAGCAGGCCAATTTGGGGCAGCTGAGGTTGCAAGCCAGACGGTTGGCGTTTCGAAATCGAGCCCAGAAGTTTTAACAGAGAGGGGGATTGGCCAACCCTCCGACAGCAAGCAAAGGATAAAATGCAGTTTTTCCTTTCTCAGCTGGCAAATCAAGACCAGGTGTCTGTTGTGGGGAGGGGAAGGGAAAGGAGTTTGTAAGGCCCTCTGAGTGAAGGGCGGGGTATAAATCCAATCTCCTCCTCCTCCTCCTCCTTGCCAACCAAATGCTCTGCCAGTGAGCCATGGCACATCGCCAAACGGACATGAACAAAATGTGAAGCTGCCGTATACTAAATCAAACCATTGACCACCAAGGTCATTAGCGTCTACTGAGACTGGCAGCGGCAGAGAGCTCTACCACTGAGCTGCAGCCTCTCCCCTAGCTGCCCAGACTTTCTCTCCAAAAAGGATGCCAAAAGCTCTTTGCTGTTTTCCTGAGCTGAAACAGCCGGGTTGTTGTCGTTCGGTCACACAGTTGAGCCCGACTCTCCGCGACCCCATGGGCCACATCATAAGAACTTAAGAACATAAGAGATGCCAATGTTGGATCGGGCCAATGGCCCATCCAGTCCAACACTCTGTATCACACAGTGGCCAGAAATACCAGGTGCCATCAGGAGGTCCAGCAGTAGGGCCAGGACATTAGAAGACCTCCCACTGTTGCCCCACCCCCAAGCACCAAGATGACAGAGCATCACTTGCCCCAGAGTCCCTATCTATACCTTGTGGCTAATAGCCACTGATGGACCTCTGCTCCATATGCTTATCTAATTCCCTTTTGAAGCCGTCCATGCTTGTAGCACCCACCACTTCCTGTGGCAGTGAATTCCATGTGTTAATCACTCTTTGGGTGAAGAAGTACTTCCTTTTATCCGTTCTAACCCGACCGCTCAGCAATTTCATGGAGTGCCCACGGGTTCTTGTATTGTGAGAAAGGGAGAAAAGTACCTCTTTCTCTACCTGCTCTTTCCCATGCATAATCTTATAAACCTCGATCATGTCACCCCTCAGTCGTCTTTTCTCCAAGCTAAAGAGCCCTAAGTGCTTTAACCTTTCCTCATAGGGAAAGTGTTCCAACCCTTTTATCTTTTGAGTTGCCCTTTTCTGCACTTTTTCCAAAGCTATAATATCCTTTTTAAGGTGTGGTGACCAGAATTGCACACAGTATTCCAAATGAGGTCTCACCATTGATTTATATAGGGGCATTATGATATTGGCTGATCTGTTTTCAATACCCTTCCTAATAATCCCCAGCATAGCATTGGCCTTCTTTATTGCAGTCACACACTGTCTCGACATTTTCAGTGAGTTATCTACTACAACTCCAAGATCTCTCTCTTGATCGCGCCAGCCCTGCCTGTCTTCCGCCGTCCACTGGAGTTTGCTTAATTTCACGTTTGTTGCCTCGATAACACTGCCTAACCGTCTCATCCTTTGCCGCCCCCTTCTTGGGGGGCTTATTCGCCCCTCTGAGGGGCGCCGTGTGCCATAGGCAAGGACCCATGGCGAAAACGTAACACAAGAAAAGGCCTTGGTGTAAAGGTCTTGCTTTATATTGAGGTTTCCTGAGTCCCTTTAGGATTGTTTTAAAAGGGGACTTTTATACCCCGTCCACTACCTGAATGAGTCTCAGAGCGGCTTACAATCTCCTTTCCCTTCCCCTCCCCACAACAGGCAGCCTGTGAGGTAGGTGGGGCGGAGAGAGCTCTCTCGAGCTGCCATTGAAAGAACAGCTCTGAGAGAACTTGTGACTGACCCAAGGTCACCCCAGCAGCTGCATGTGGAGGAGTGGGGAATCAAACCGGGTTCTCCCAGTAGAACAAATGTAGAGTCCAGTGGGGCACCTTTAAGAACAACAAAGGTTGATTCAAGGTATGAGCTTTCGTGTGCAAAGCACACTTTTTCAAATACAGTGGAATGGAAGGTAAGATTCAAATTTATAGCCTGAACAGCCAATTAGCATGTAACATGATGAAGATGTTTTAAACTATGCAAAAACATAATTAAATATAACAAGCTAATAATATATATAAGGTCAACCATTGTAAAGCAATAAATGTGTTAAGATAAATTTGAGACTCTCCATTCATCATCATCATCATCATCATCATCATCATCATTATTATTTAAATTTCTTCCCCGCCCTCAGAGTATAGAGGTCACTTAACAGCATTTTTACTTTCTCTTTCGAGGTGGAAGCAGCGTCTGTCAGCCAAACTATCCAATATTCCTTGTATAACATTCAGTATTCTAATATACTATTCTGGAAAAAAATACACTAAAATATAGAGGATTTATAGTCCCTCTTGTTGAGAATACATATTCTAATATACTATTCTGGAAAAAAATACACTAAAATATAGAGGATTTATAGTCCTTCTTGTTGAGAATACATATGTGAGGACTGATTGAGTTAGCATATGTAATGGGATAAAAATCCAATGTCCCTGTTGAGTCCTGGGGAGGTTTTTGTTCCAAGTGTTGTAATAATTTGCAGATTAGAGCCTAATCTCCCAGATTAGAGTCCGTGCTCTGGGGAGAAATGCAGGGTATAAATGAAGCAGATCAATTCTGTGGTGAGCTTGCAAGCTGTTCTCAGTCTTTCCGTCTCTCAGCCTTCGCCTTCAATCTGCAGTATAGTTTTGTGGATACTCCTCTACCTTTCAGGGCTGTTGCCAGGATAATATATAAATGTTCAGGTGTCATTTCCTGCAGGAGCGCACAGGAGCAGAGCTCCGGCAGTAAGGAGCCCAGGGGGTGGGCACATGCAACAAGCCTCACCCCCTGCTCCCAGCAGCCCTCAGTCAGAGCAAGAAGTAGCCAGGTAAGTTGCAGA
>NW_015166672.1:5500-11869 GCF_001447785.1 Gekko japonicus | reverse complement strand
TTTAAGACCAAGTTTTATTCAGGCACAAGCTCTCCCTCCTCTGCAAGGACAGATCTGCATGTCCCCCCCCCCAATAGCTAGCAATCCAAAAGAGTCCAGTGGAGCCTAAGCGGTGGGTGTTGCCTTCTGACACACTTCCGGTGATGTCAGGGGGTGTGGCATATGCAAATAAGTTATGCTAATGAGCCCCTGCACCTCTTTTTTCTACAAAATGACCCCTGTAAAATGCTTAGTGTTTTTTTTGCATTACGACATGGTTTCGTGAACACTTAACTGGAGACAGTGTAGGGTAGAGGTCTTTTTATCCTTTCTCCATCCCACCCCCACCCCGTCGAGGCCTCGCAAACCTCCCCGGCCCCTGACTCTATTCTCCGCTTGTTCTCGGCAACCCCGGACTCTTCCAGATGGCCAGCACGGCGTTCCAAAAGACGCAGCTGTATCCCCCCCCCAGGGCATCTGCAATCCAGAAATTCCCTCTCTCCTCCAAAAGTCTTGATTTCCCATCGCCGCCGGTATCGGGGTCTCCCCCCCCCCCGATGCGGAATCCAGGCGCCTCTTTGGCACAGCCGTTTCCGTCCCCGAGCTCGTCGCCTGGCAGCCTCCGGGTGAGCAGGATTCTAATGTGGGAGGGAGAACACAAGCGTCTCTGTCCCCCGCCCGAGTCTCCGGGATGCTGGGATCCGGGCCAGGAGACCCATTACTGTCAATTAGACAGCGCTGGGGGCTTGGGGGGGATCGGCGGCCTCCTGGGAAAGGCGTAGGGCTGTCTGCCTCCACTCTGGCCGGCAGGGTAAGGAGACGCCAGAAGAGGATCTTCTCTAACAGAAGCGGTGGTGGTCGCAAGGAGCTCCAGGGAGCCAGCATCAAAGTAGTTTCGGTCCCTCTGCTGGCCGTTCTGTCTGCCCGCGCCCCCCAGACTGAACTGCACTCTGTTTAAACTATTTCCTTACACAAAAACTTCCTCTTTACGGCTCCCTCTGTGCGCCTGAAAATCGAGTTTTCTAAAAAAAACAACACCCAACAGTTTGGTGTCGTGCTTAAGTGTGCGGACTCAACTCCGGGAGAACCGGGTTTGATTCCCCACTCCTCCACTTGCACCTGGCTGGATGACCTTGGGCAAGCCATAGTTCTGTCAGAGCTGTTGTCTCAAGAGCAGTTTCTGTCTGAGCTCTCTCAGCCCCACCTACCTCACAGGGTGTCTGTTGTGGGGATGGGAAGGAGAAGGAGTTTGTAAGCCGCTCTGAGACTCCTTTGGGTAGTGAAGGGCAGGGTATACATCCAGTCTCTTATTATTATTCACTGGGAGCTTGGGGAAGCAGTCGGAGCAGGCTTCTCCAACACGGTGCCCGCCGAGTGCTTTTAGAAAACAGGTGGGGTTTTCGCCCAGCAGGGCTTCTGATTGGCTGCAGGAGATCTAATTGGCTTTGCAGATTTTTTAAAAAATGTTGCTTTGGCAGCAGTAACCACCAAAGCGCAAAGATCTTCACGGTACGACTGAAGATCAGCTGTGCGTAGACAAGAAGAATTGTTAGGGATTGTGGTCTGTACTACTGTGCATAGCCTGCTGAAGCTAGGATCTTACTCTGGGATTTTGTATCATTTAATGTGTCGTGTTAACTCTTAACTTTTTGCTCAGGTTCTGTTTTTAGACTTCTGGTCGATTCTGCAGCCCATTGATTGATTGATTGATTGATTGATTGATTGATTGATTGATTGATTGATTGATTGATTGATTGATTGATTGATTGATTGATTGATTGATTGATTGATTGATTGATTGATTGATTGATTGATTGATTGATTGAGTGTCCCATCCTCTTGATTGCATTGACTCGCTCGGTGTAATCGGGCTTGAGTTCGAGTGAGGACTAGCAATCACACGGGTAAAGTGATTAAAATAACGAACAGGCTGAGAAGTTTGCCAGAGCGGGCCGCCCGTCTCCAAAACCCCTGCTCGCGAGTCAGCCGGCTGCACCTCCGCCTGACCTTGCCTCCCTCTGTTCCCTTGCAGAAGTTGAGCGGTGGCATGCAAGCCGACGAAGGGACAGACTGGCTGCTGGAGCTGCTGACCGAGGTCCAGCTGCAGCAGTATTTCCTGAGGATCCGCGACGACCTCAACGTGACGCGGCTCTCGCACTTCGAGTATGTCAAAAATGAAGATCTGGAGAAAATTGGCATGGGCCGTCCCGGTGAGTCAGTCGACCGACTCCCCCCCTTTGCAGCCTGCTAACTGCAGTGCCGAATCGGAGGTCATGGAATCGGGCGGAGGGCGGGTTTGAATCCTGTGTGGTCCGTGTTCTTTTCATCTGGAATCTCTGTCGCTTGCATTCGGCATGCAAGAGCGCAGACTCGAGGTGGTGCTCGGCGAGTCTGAATCTGCAGCTCATTTCTATGAAATTTGGATTAACCTAAAGTCACCTTCTCTGGTATTCTTTGAAAGAATCCCAGCAACTGGCAAACAGGTGCCCAGTATGCTCAATGTTGGAAACAAGATAAGGTCCCTGAAATAGGGGAATGGATTAAAAAATTACTTTTTCATTTGGAATCTCTGTCGCTTGCATTCGGCATGCAAGAGTACAGACTCGAGGTGGTGCTCGGCGAGTCTGAATCTGCAGCTCATTTCTATGAAATTCGGATTAACCAAAAGTGACCTTCTCCGGTATTCTTTGCAAGTATCCCAGCAACTGGCAAGCACCAGGTGGTCTGTTAGAAATTGCCCAGTAGACACACACACACACTTGGCCTGTGATCTATTTGCCAGTTTGGTGTGGTGGTTAACTGCGTGGACTCTAATCCGGGAGAACCGGGTTTGATTCCCCACTCCTCCACTTGCAGCTGCTGGATGACCTCGGACAAGTGATAGTTCTGTCAGAGCTGTTCTCTCAAGAGCAGTGCTCGAAGGAGCTCTCTCAGCCCCGCCTACCTCACAGAGTGTCTGTTGTGGGGAGGGGAAGGGAAAGGAGTTTGTAAGCCGCTCTGCGACTCCGAGTGAGGGGCAGGGTATAAATCCAATCTCCTCCTCCTCTTCTTCTTCTTCTTCCCATTTCTCATTTATACTTCACACACATTGTCTCAGTAACACCTAGAACAGAAATAGAATGTAGAAAGGCTGACCGAGTAGCCCGGAGTCCCAGGATTGGGAAGGGGCTGTGTGGCTCAGTGGCAGAGCATCTGCTTTGCATTCAGAAGGTCTCAGGTTCAATCCCCGGCATCTCCCGCTAAAAGGACCGGGTAGTGTATCACGTGAAAGACCCTCTGCCTGAGACCCTGGAGAGCTGCTGCCAGTCTGAGTAGACAATACTGACCTTGAGGGATCAGATGTCTGATTCAGTACAAGGCAGCTTCTTGTGTGCTCATGTGGAGGCAGAGAAGGAGAGGAGATTGGATTTATACCCCGCCCTTCACTACCCAAAGGAGTCTCAGAGGGGCTTACAAACTCCTTTCCCTTCCCCTCCCCACAACAGACACCCTGTGAGGTCGGCGGGGCTGAGAGAGCTCTTTTGAGGACTGCTCTTTCCAGAACAGCTCTGAGAAACCTTGTAACTGACCCGAGGTCACACCAGCAGCTGCAAGTGGAGGAGTGGGGAACCGAACCCGGTTCTGCCAGATTAGAGTCCGCGCTCCTAGCCACGACACCAGACTGGTAGTCAGCTGTTGCAACTCTCTGATTGTAAAATTAGAGCCACGGCAGAGCATTGGGCGACCTGTTTCGTGAGGGTTGCCAATTCCTGCTTGGGAAATACCTGGAGATTTGGGGGTGGATCCAGGGTAGGGCGGGGTTTAGCGAGGGGAGGGACCTCAACAAGGTGTCATGCAGAGAGTCCACCCTCCAAAACAACTGTTTTTGCCAGGAGGAACTGATCTCTGTGGTCTGCAGATCAGCCGGAATCCCTGGAGATCTCGAAACCCCACCTGGCACTCCTAGGCAGTGTTCAACATGGGGTGGGAGGGATATCTCCGCATTGCTTAGTGACCTTCCTCTCTTGGCTTTCACAGGTCAGAGGCGCCTCTGGGAGGCTGTGAAGAGGAAGAAGGCGATATGCAAACGGAAATCCTGGATGAGCAAAGTAAGTGACCGGAGAGAACTAGAAACTTGCTGGGTTTTAAAAAAAAAAATCTTAAAAATTACCCAGCTACGTTTCAAAAATGGTGGGGGAGAGAAAGGGAGACGGCTCACAGGCCTGCCTTTCCGGCGTTGGCCCCCTTGAGAAGATGCTTTGCTGCAAGGCCAAGAAACGACATCTTTTGACAGTCTATCTCAGAGGTGTCGAACTCACGTGTTCAGAGGGCCAGATCTGACATAAACGCTACTTTGTTGGGCCGAGCCATGTGTGCCATCAAATGTAATGGCAGGTACTGGAGCTGTAAACTGTAAGGACAGCTGCTGGTAAGGTCCGAGTTGGCTGAGAGGGAGGTGCAAAGGAAAACCTGCGTGGGTGGACTGGACAGCCAGCGGTGCAGCACTGGGCAGACGCTCCTACACTGCTTGATTTCTGCAGACAAAGTTGTTCCGCCATGCTGAACCCACTCCCCCCTGAGCAGTCTCCTGTTCCCTTCCGGACACTTGAGAGCCAGTTTGGTGTAGTGGTTAAGTGCGTGGACTCTAATCTGGGAGAGCCGGGTTTGATTCCCCACTCCTCCACTTGCACCTGGCTGGATGACCTTGGGCAAGCCGTAGTTCTGATAAGAGCTGTCCTTGAAAAAGAGCAGTTTCTGTCAGGAGCTCTCTCAGCCCCACCTTCCTCACAGGGTGTCTGTTGTGGGGAGGGGAAGGGAAAGGAGCTTGTAAGCCGCTTTGAGACACCTTTTGGGTAGTGAAGGGCAGGGTATAGATCCAATCTCTTCTTCTTCTAGATGCTTGCGGGCCGCATAAAAGCCCTGGACGGGCCGGATCTGGCCCCCGGGGCCTTATGTTTGACACCCCTGGTCTATCTGGTCTTTCTGAAACATTAATGGGTGTCATCTCTCATGCTGCCTTTTTAAAAGAACTAAATATTGTCATCCATCTTCGTATCAAAAAGCAATAACATGGAGCTGTGTTGAGTAAATGGATTCAAATGGTAACGGGGTGTGTGTGAGGAGAACAGGGAACTGAGAAAGGAAAGGACACTCCCCCCCCCCAGTCCACTTTGCACCTCTTTGTGTTGAGTTATTCACTTATGGAACTCACTGCTGCACAGGGGTCATTTTGTAGAAAAAGAGGTTCAGGAGCTTAATAGCATAGCTCATTAGCATAACTTATTTGCATATGCCACACCCCCTGACCTCACCAGAAGTGTGTCAGAAGGCAGCACCCACTGCTCAGGCTCCACTGGACTGTTTTGGATTGCTACCTATTGGTGGGGGGGACGATGTGCATATCTGTCCTCACAGAGGAGGGAGAGCTTGTACCTGAATAAAACTTGGCCTTAAAGGTGCCACTAGACTGTTCTGGATTGCCAGCTATTGGGGGGGGGGAACGTGCAGATCTGCCCTTGCAGAGGAGGGAGAGCTTCTTCCTGAATAAAACTTGATCTTAAAGGTGCCACTGGACTGTTTTGGGCGGGGGGGAGCTCTGCAACTTACCTGGCTGCTTCTTGCTCTGACTGAGGGCTGCTGGGAGCAGGGGGTGGGGCTTGTCGCATGTGCCCGCCCCCTGCGTGCTCCTGCAGGAAATGACCCCTGCTGCTACAGAATATAGACAACCTCTAGTTTCGCTGACCTTAAAACCTCTCGTTTCGCTGGCCTTAAAAGGAGTTTAAGCACATTCACGGAAGAGGGAGAGATCCATCGGTGGCTGTTTCTTTTGATGAGTAAATGGAACCCCCATGTACAGAGCAATGCTCCCTCTAAGCTGTGGAGTCTTGTGAGCCAAAATTCTACTTTGTGAGCTGCTGGCATTAAAGCTGTGAGCGAGCGATTCGACTACTGCCTATTAGTTTGCTCTGGAGCCATCCTTCCTGAGCGGAGACAAAAGGCTAAAAAAGCTGTGAGCTAGCTCACACTGATTCAGCTTAAGAGGGAACATTGGTTCAGAGGCAGTCTGTTCTCTCAAGGGCAGTCCTCAAGAGAGCTCTCTCAGCCCCACCTACCTCAGCCTCAACAACAGGGAGAGACGTTTTGGCCTCTGTGCCCTACTTGGAGAGTAATTGGCAGGCCGTTGTGAGAAACAAGAGAGCGGACTAGATGGACCATGTGTCTGATCCTGCACATGGGCTCTCATGTTCTTATCAGAAGGTCCTGCTTCTGCAAACCGGTGTTGGTATGCAGAGATAAGAAGCATAACTGGAGCCCTTCCAGACTATTATTATGACCGTTGTCTCTAATCGGCCTTTCTGTTTCACACAGTCCTCTGGTCACATGCGCCTTGTTTGGTGTCGTGGTTAAGTG
>NW_015166672.1:0-5393 GCF_001447785.1 Gekko japonicus | reverse complement strand
AGCAGTTTCTGTCAAGAGCTCTCTCAGCCCCACCTACCTCACAGGGTGTCTGTTGTGGGGAAGGGAAGGGAAAGGAGTTTGTAAGCTGCTCAGAGACTCCTTCAGGGAGTGAAGGGCGGGGTATAAATCCAATCTCCTCCTCCTCTTCTTATTCTCCTCCTTCTTCTCCTTCTCCTCCTCCAATCTCTTCTTCTTCTTCTCCAGTTTGGTGTAGTGGTTAAGTGCGCGGACTCTAATCTGGGAGAACTGGGTTTGATTCCCCCACTCCTCCACTTGCACCTGGCTGATGTGACCTTGGGCAAGCCGTAGTTCTGATAAGAGCTGTCCTTGAAAAAGAGCCGTTTCTGTCAGAGCTCTCTCTGCCCCGCCTGCCTCACAGGGTGCCTGTTGTGGGGAGGGGAAGGGAAAGGAGTCTGTAAGCCGCTCTGAGACACCTTTGGGGAGTGAAGGGCAGGGTATAAATCCAATCTCTTCTTCTCTTCTTCTTCTTCTTGGAAGCCCATAAATAGGGCACGAAAGCTACTGCTCCCCAGCAGTTAGTAGTCAGAGGTACACTGCCTCTGAATGTGGGGGCTCTATTTAGCTGTCATGGCTATCCCAGGAGTTGTTTCCTATTTAAGCTCTTGCAAAGCACTGTGGGTGGCAGGTTTCTGCACACATACACGCCAAGAATCACAGGTCTCGGTCACACACACAATTAGCTGCGCCATAGGCACGAATGCCGGGTGGATTTAAAGGGCGCAATCAGACACAGACATCTGGGAAGTGCCCTGCAACCGTCGGCAACCTGTTTTGCTCTGCCACCAGGGGTCATTCCGTAGAAAATCCCCCCCCCCAATAGCTAGCAATCCAAAAGAGTCCCGTGGCGCCTGAGCGGTGGGTGTTGCCTTCTGTCACACTTCCGGTGATGTCCGAGGGCGTGGCATATGCAAATAAGTTATGCCAATGAGTTATTCTAATGAGCTCCTGCACCTCTTTTTCTATGAAATGACCCCTGGTTATTGCTATACTGAATGTACTGAATATATGTACCTGACGAGGATGTTATAATAGCACACCATGCACTTTATAGAATGATAGTTATAAACAGAACTCGTTAATTTACAAAAGTTTCTTGCAGGGGTCAGCACTTTTTCAAGGTCAGTCGTGCCTTGGGCAAGCCGTAGTTCTCATAAGAGCTGTCCTTGAAAACAGAACAGTTTCTGTCAGAGCTCTCTCAGCCCCACCTACCTCACAGGGTGTCTGTTGTGGGGAGGGGGAGGGAAAGGAGTTTGTAAGCCGCACTGAGACACCTCTGGATAGTGAAGGGCAGGGTATAAATCCAATCTCTTCTTTATTTTGAGCGTGTGACCGCCACCATAGCATCATAGAGTTGGAAGGGACCTCGATGGCCATCTAGTCCAACCCCCTGCACAATGCAGGAAATTCACAAATGCCTCCCGCCCACACACACCCCCAGTGACCCCTGCTCCACGCCCAGAAGATGACATAAAACATAAGAGCCGGAAGGGATCCCTAAGGGTCATCTAGTCGAACAATGCAGGAAATTCACCGCTACCTCCCCCACCACTCCACCAGGGACCCATGCTTTATGCCCAGAGGAAGGCAAAAAACCTCCAGTATCCCTAGGCCAATCAGACTTGCAGTGGCTCTCTAGGGTCTCAAGCAGAAAAAGGTCTTTCACAACATGCACTATCTGGACCTTTTAACTGGAGGTGCCAGGGATTGAATTTGGGACCTTTTGCATGCCAAGCAGATGCTCTACCACTGGGCCATAGCCCCTCTCCAAAAGCACACAGAGAAAGCTGCCTTACACTGAATCAAACCAGGGGTCATTTCCTGCAGGAGCTCACAGGAGCGGAGCTCCGACAGTAAAGAGCCCAGGGGGCGGGCACATGCAACAAGCCCCGCCCACTGCTCCCAGCAGCCCTTTTCAGTGGCGGCCCCTACCTGGTGGAATGAGCTCCCGGAGGCCCTGCGGGGCCTTTCACAGTTCCTCAGGGCCAGCAAGACGGAGCTCTTCCGCCAGGCATTTAATTAGGGGCCGCCGCTGCTATAGAGCCCTGGGCCCTTGGGTTTTAACATCGAGCTGATTACGAGCAGAAACATCTGAGAACACCAGGGCAGTGGAAATCTATTCTGACAGAAAGCCGTCTAAGTTAATTTTTAACTGCTGCCAGCACTTTATGTTTGTATTGGTTTTTTCCCTGTGGTGTTTTAAACTATTGATCACAACCTAAACATGAGCCTGCAGTGCGATGTGGCTGTGAAGAAAGCTAATGCAGCCTTAGGATGCATCAACAGAAGCCTTGTGTCCAGATCACGGGAGGTGGTCGTTCCGCTCTATTCTGCTATGGTCAGGCCTCACCTGGAGTCCTGTGTCCAGTTCTGGGCACCACATTTTAGGAAAGATGTTGACAAGCTCGAGCGTGTCCAGAAGAGGGCAACCAGGATGGTGAGAGGGTTGGCATCCAAGTCTTAGGAGGAAAGGCTGAAAGAGTTGGGTCTGTTTAGCCTGGGAAAGAGAAGGCTTAGAGGGGACATGATTGCAGTCTTCAAGTATCTGAAGGGCTGTCATGTAGAAGACGGAGCAGATCTATTCTCTCTCGCTCCGGATTGCAAGACTAGATCTAATGGGTGGAAATTACAAGGGAGTCAATACCGGCTCAATATCAGGAGAAACTTCCTAACTGTCAGAGTGGTTGAGCAGTGGAACAGTCTGCCTCGGGAGGTGGTGGATGCTCCTTCACTGGACGTTTTCAAGCGGAGGCTGGACGGCCATCTTTCTGGTATGTTGTAGGGCTCTCTTTTGGCTGTGCTTCTTCGGAGTGCAGGGGGTGGGACTAGGTGACCGGCAAGGTACCTTCCAACTCTTAACATCCTGTGATTCTATGATTCTATTGTATGATTTAAATCTGTATTTATGTTGTATGGAAGCCGCCCTGAGCCTGCTTTGCGGGGAGGGCGGGGTATAAATTCAATAATAAATAAAATAAATAAATAAACTCTCTCCACTCCGTGGAGCTGCGGTGGCTCAAGTGGTTAAGACGCTGAACTGCAGGCTGTGGAAGGTCAGTAGTTCAACAGTTCGAGACCTGAGTGCGCCGCATGATGGAGTGAGCTCCCATCTCTCGTTCCAGCTCCTGCCAGCCTAGCAGTTGGAAGCAAGTAGATAAATAGGTACCACTTTGGTGGGAAGGTGACAGCGTTCCGTGCGCCTTGGTGTTTAGTCATGCCGGCCACCTGACCACGGAAACGTCTTCGGACAGCGCTGGCTCTTCGGCTTGGAAACGGAGATGAGCACCGCAACCCTAGAGTCGGATTTGCCTGGCTTTTGAGCAAGGGAACCTTTACCTTTACCTTTTACTCCACTCTGTGCATAATTTTATAAACCTGTATCATGCCCCCCCCCTCCCCCCGGTCGTCTCTTTTCTAAACTGAAAAGCCCTGGACTCTTCAGCCTTCCCTCCAACCCCTTAAAACCCGTTCTGTTCTGGGGCAGAGCCATCGGCCGTGAGCGGGGCCCAGGGCAGTTGCCCCTGCTGGCCCCTGGCTAAGACCGACCCTGCACTCAGCTTCAAGTAGGCAAGAGGGAGAATCCTTTGCAGAGAGGCAGCCACCACCAACTTTTAACGTCGGGGCTTCTACCTCCTGTGCTTCTCTGCCCCTACAGGTGTTCCTCGGGAAGAGGCCTGACTCGGAGTTCCAGTCGCCGCCGCCACCAGGCGGCCTGTGCAAACGATCCACGCCACCCCCCGGGGAGGAGGGCCAGCAGCAAGCCCTGACCTGCCTGATCAGCGAGAAAGACCTGGTGCTCTTCGAGAAGCTGGGCGACGGCTCCTTCGGGGTGGTGCGGCGCGGGGAGTGGTGTGCGCCCTCCGGCAAGACGGTAAGGAGCAGCCTGCCTCACGAGCCCGCCAGGCCCGGGCCTCTGGGCCAGTTCCAGACGTTGCCTGGGCCCCCGTCTGTCTACCACCGAACTCCCCCCTCAAGCCCTCCTTTCACCTGCAATAGCTGCATGCCCCCTCCCTGCCTGTGCATCCTGTTTGGTGTCGTGGTCAAGAGCCAGTTTGGTGTAGTGGTTGAGTGCACGGACTCTAATCTGGGAGAACCGGGTTCGATTCCCCGCGCCTCCACTTGCAGCTGCTGGATGACCTTGGGCACGCCACAGTTCTGTCAGAGCTGTCCTTGAAAAAGAGCAGTTCTCTCAGAGCTCTCAGCCCCGCCTACCTCACAGGGTGTCTTGTTGTGGGGAGGGGAAGGGAAAGGAGATCGGAAGCCACTCTGAGACTCCAAGTGAAGGGCGGGGTCTAAAGCCAATCTCTTCTTCTTCTCTCCCTCTTGCGGTCTGAGAAAGGCCGAGAAGCCGCTTAAAAATGTAGTCTGTGTGGATCGTTACTGTTTGAGAGCCAGTTTGGTGTAGTGGTTAAGTGCACGGACTCTAATCTGGGAGAACCGGGTTTGATTCCCCACTCCTCCACTTGCACCTGGCTGGATGACCTTGGGCAAGCCATAGTTCTCTCAGAGCTGTCCTTGAAAAGAGAGCAGTTCTCTCAGAGCTCTCTCAGCCCCGCCTACCTCACAGGGTGTCTTGTTGTGGGGAGGGGAAGGGAAAGGAGATCGGAAGCCGCTCTCATACTCCAAGTGAAGGGCGGGGTCTAAATCCAATCTCCTCTTCTTCTTCTCTCCCTCTTGAGATCTGAGAAAGGCCGAGAAGCTGCTTAAAAATGTAGTCTGTGTGGATCGTTACTGTTTGAGAGCCAGTTTGGTGTAGTGGTTAAGTGCACGGACTCTAATTTGGGAGAACCGGGTTTGATTCCCCGCGCCTCCACTTGCAGCTGCTGGATGACCTTGGGCAAGCCGTAGTTCTGTCAGAGCTGTCCCTGAAAAAGAGCAGTTTCTGTCAGAGCTCTCTCAGCCCCGCCTACCTCACAGGGTGTCTTGTTGTGGGGAGGGGAAGGGAAAGGAGATCGGAAGCCGCTCTCATACTCCAAGTGAAGGGCGGGGTCTAAATCCAATCTCCTCTTCTTCTTCTCTCCCTCTTGAGATCTGAGAAAGGCCGAGAAGCTGCTTAAAAATGTAGTCTGTGTGGATCGTTACTGTTTGCAAAGCACCCGAGGAAAACCCTGCAGATGTGCAACAGGATCTAACCTGATCTGTCCTCCTGTGCCCCCCCCCCGACTTTTCCCCCTCGCCAGCTCAACGTGGCCGTGAAGTGTCTCAAGACTGACGTGCTGAGCCAGCCGGAAGCCCTGGACGACTTCATCCGGGAGGTCAACGCCATGCATTCCCTGGACCACAGGAACCTCATCCGCCTGTATGGGGTGGTGCTTTCGAACCCCATGAAGATGGTGAGGCCCGAGCTCGGTGCCAGGAAGACGGCCTTAATCGCT
>NW_015166671.1:1674-18138 GCF_001447785.1 Gekko japonicus | reverse complement strand
TTTTTCTAAACTGAAAAGTCTCAGACTCTACCTTTTCGTCATAGGAAAGCTGCTGCAACCCCTTAATCGTATTAGTTGACCTCTTTTGCAGTTTCCCCACCTCTGTAATATCCTTTTTGAGAAACGATGACCAAAACTGTGCTCAGTATTCCAAATAAGGCTATTAATCTATACAGGGCCATTACAATACTAGGTGATTTATTTTAAGTCCCTTTCACAATAATCATAGCCATGGTATGTGGGTGGTTTTTTTTTTCCAGACTTGGCAAGCGGTTTGTGTTGCCTTGCCAAATGGGAAAGAGAATCTTACCGCACCCGATCTGCTGTGGATTGCGGATCACAAGATTGGTAAGATTGTTCTTCACCACTTGACAGGCCTTGACCAGCATACCAAGTGGTCAGAGGTGGTCGGAGGGCAGTCCCAAGCAAGGCTCCCTCTAAGCTGTGGAGTCTTGTGAGCAAAACCTCTACTTTGTGAGCTACTGGCATTAAAGTTGTGAGCAGGTAACTTGGCTACAGCATAAATTAGTTTGCTCTGGCACCATCCTTCCTGAGCTAAGACAAAAATGGGTGAGCTGGAGGCTAAAAACCTGTGAGCTAGCTCACACTAACTCAGCTTAGAGGGAACACTGGTCCCAAGCAGGTCCACCCAGAATCAGGGCCACTCAGTGGGGCTGGCACCCAGAAAAATGTTCTCGGGACTTCACTATCACTGGCAAGTTACTACTTGGCTAGCGGTCATTGTCTTCAACTTGAAAAGCTGGTCTTGCCTGGCTTTTAGTGTAGTGCTCGGTAGCTCGGGCTAAGAGTGGGTAGTCCTCGGTTCAAATCCCTATGCAGCCCTATGTTCCCCCAGCCTAATTTATTTTTAACGTTATTATTTTATTTATGTTATTTATAGTCCGCCTTTCTCACTTGGACTCAAGGCAGATTGCAACAGAGCGAGTCAATACGATCGACGGATGGAACGTGCAATAAGCAATGCCATAGGATTAGGGTCGTAGAACCAACCAGAAGTCTAAAAACAGAACTGAAGCAAAGCATAAGGATTAACCTGACACATTAAATGATGCAAAATTCCAAAGCAGGATCCTACTTTCAGCAAGCTAAGCAGAGCAACACAGACAACAGTCCCTAATAATTCTTCCAAGTAACTTTGTGAATCATTTAGAACAGAGCAGCTCTATTGTCTGTAAAGTTGCCATCCCCCCGATGGAGTTGGGGGTTCTCCCGCTTTTGGGGGCCCCAATCTGCCACTGGCCTGCTGGCCAGCAGGGGCCAGCAGGGGGAGCCCTGCCCCCAAAGAGCCCTGTTACGCCCAGCATGTTATGCGGGAGACGCTTTAGCATTTGGCTAAAAACTCTATGGTGAACATAGATTTTCCCACCAAATGCTAGAACATCCCCTGCACGATGTGCCTGGCTCGATGACCATAGAGTTTTCCACCAAATGCTAGAACGTCCCCAGCACGACATGCCTGGCTCGATGACATCATTTCCAGAAACTCCCAGGAGCTGGGATGGAGCCCCCCGCGGGCAGCCAGGTAAGACCTGGCAACCCTAATTGTCTGTGTAGAAAAGCTCTCTTGAATAATTCAATTTGTGGAAAGCCATGAGAGTGAAAGCCTTCCTGAACTGCTCAGGCAGGCTGTTCCACAAGGTTGGGGCCACAGCAGAGAAGGCATGTGTACAGGCAGTAGTTCACTTTGCCCATTTGCAGGTTGGCAATCTTGCTTGGATGAGTGAAGCTGTTGTAGCGGAACGTAGAGGGAAAGTGGTCTCGCAGATATGAGGGTCCAAGGCCATGAAGGGCTTTGTATGTGATAGCTAATACTTTAAACTGGACCTGGTAACTGATGGGCAGCCAGTGAAGTACCTGTAGGATGGGAGTAATATGTGTCTTCCGTCTAAAGTTAAAGGTTCCCTTGCTCGAAAGCCAGTCGAATCCGACTCTAGGGTTGCGGTGCTCATCTCCGTTTCAAAGCCGAAGAGCCAGAGCTGTCCGAAGACATTTCCGAGGTCATGTGGCCGGCATGACTAAACACCAAGGCGCCCGGAACGCTGTTACCTTCCCACTGAAGTGGTACCTATTTATCTACTTGCAATGTCTTGCTTTCGAACTGCTAGGTTGGCAGGAGCTGGAACTCGAGACGGGAGCTCACTCCATCATGCGGCACACTCGGGTCTCGAACTGCTGAACTACCGACCTTCCACAGCCTGCAGTTCAGCGTCTTAACCACTTGAGCCTCCATCTAGCTTCCGATAATAGCTTCCGTCTAGCTTCCGATAATAGCTGAGCTGCATCATTCTGCGCCAACTGGAGCTTCCAAATTGATTTTTGAGGAGAGACCTAAGTTCAGTGCATCGCAGTAGTCTAGTCTCGATTTAGGGTTGCCAGTCCCAGGTTGGGAAATACCTGGAGATTTGGGGGGTGGAGCCTGAAGAAGGTGGAGTTTGGGCAGGGGAGGGACCTCAGTGGGGTGTGATGCCACAGGGTCCACTCTCCAAAGCAGGTATTTTGTTCCAGGGGAACTTATCTCTGTAGTCTGGAGAGCAACTCTAACTGAAGACCAAACGCGTTTCAGCCCCTAAGGGCCTTCCTCAGTGGTCACAATTATCAATATAGTATAGACACACATTAATAGACCTGTATACAAGATCTTAAGTACTCATATATTAAAACCAGATCTTGTTTCCTTATATATTTGTAATTGTATTACTGGTATTAGTGATGTGTCTTTACCTTGATGAAGGGACACACATTCAGACCTAAGCCCCCTGCAAGCAGCCAGGTAAGTCCTGGCAACCCTAATTGTCTGTGTAGAAAAGCTCTCTTGATTAATTCAGTTTGTGGAAAGCCATGAGAGCAAAAGCCTTCCTGAACTGCTCAGGCAGGCTCTTCCACAAGGTTGGGGCCACAGCAGAGAAGGCATGTGTACAGGCAGTGGTTCACTTTGCTCATTTTCAGGTTGGCAGTCTTGCTTGGATGAGTGAAGCTGTTGTAGCGGAACGTAGAGGGAAAGGTGGTCTCGCAGATATGAGGGTCCAAGGCCATGAAGGGCTTTGTATGTGATAGCTAATACTTTAAACTGGACCTGGTAACTGATGGGCAGCCAGTGAAGTACCTGTAGGATGGGAGTAATATGTGTCTTCCATCTAAAGGTAAAGGTTCCCTTGCTCGAAAGCCAGTCGATTCCGACTCTAGGGTTGCGGTGTTCATCTCCGTTTCAAAGCCGAAGAGCCAGCGCTGTCCGAAGACGTTTCCGTGGTCATGTGGCCGGCATGACTAAACACCAAGGCGCACGGAACGCTGTTCCCTTCCCACCGAAGTGGTACCTATTTATCTACTTGCAATTTCTTGCTTTCGAACTGCTGGGTTGGCAGGAGCTGGAACTAGAGACGGGAGCTCACTCCATCATGCGGCACACTCGGGTCTCGAACTGCTGAACTACCGACCTTCCATAGCCTGCAGTTCAGCGTCTAAACCACTTGAGCCACCGCAGCTCCATCTAGCTTCCGATAATAGCTGAGCTGCAGCATTCTGCGCCAACTGGAGCTTCCAAATTGATTTTTGAGGAGAGGCCTAAGTTCAGTGCACCGCAGTAGTCTAGTCTCAATTTAGGGTTGCCAGTCCCAGGTTGGGAAATACCTGGAGATTTGGGGGGTGGAGCCTGAGGAGGGCAGGGTTTGGGGAGGGGAGGAACTTCGATGGGGTACAATGCCATAGAGTCCACCTTCCAAAGCAGCCATTTTCACCAGGTGAACTGGTTTCTGTCACTTGGACATCAGTTGTAATAGCAGGAGATCTCCAGCTGCCATCTGGAGGTTCGCAACCACACAAGAATGGAAATACAGCAAATGCAGTTACACAGACAAATCAACAGAATAATCCGTCACGCTGTACAAAGTACACTAGAGACTTCCGTCTTCTTATACAACTCTAATTACAACTGTAAACAATACACACAACCTGGGGTCATTTCCTGCAGGAGCGCACAGGAGCGGAGCTCCGGCAGTAAAGGACCCAGGGGGCGGGTGCATGCAACAAACCCCACCCCCTGCTCCCAGCAGCCCTCAGTCAGAGCAAGAAGCAGTCAGGTGAGTTGCAGAGCCCCTCCCCGGCCCCCAAGTCCAAAACAGTCCAGCAGCACCTTTAAGACAAAGTTTTATTCAGGTACAAGCTCTCCCTCCTCTGCAAGGACAGATCTGCGTGTTCCCCCCGCCCCCCCCAATAGCTAGGAATCCAAAACAGTCCAGTGGAGCCTGAGCGGTGGGTGTTGCCTTCTGACACCCTTCCGGTGATGTCAGGGGGTGTGGCATATGCAAATGAGTTATGCTAATGAGTTATGCTAATGAGCTCCTGCACCTCTTTTTCTACAAAATGACCCCTGCACACAACCAATGGTTTTGCCACTGTGCGTGAATGACATCTACACCAGTTGAATAGTGACCGAATAGTCCTTGAAAGTACTCACGTAATTTGTACAGCGTGGCAGATTATTCTGCATGTTTGCCATCTGAAGGCTGGCAGCCCTGTCTTGATATTACTGTGCCGTGGATCCAAATGGCCAGATCAGCACTGTGACCGACTTCCTTAGAGGAAGGAAAGGACAAAGATGTGACAGAGAGACAGATACTACCTTGAATTTGGCACCTGGAACCCCAGTATAAGATTTCAGCAAGAGCGGTGATTTCATATGCCACACAAACTTCGCAGCAGTATTTGATTCTGTGAAGTATCAGCGACAGAGGGTGGGCGGAGAAAACCTCTCTTTAAAGACTTCTGCAAAACCTTTCATCGACCGCATACAGGTGCGGCTTTGAGCGATACAAATTGAAAGCTGTGAGAGATAAAGAAGGAACGCACGACAATCCTGGAAGGTGAAGAAGGGGTCAACGCCTCACAAGAGTAGAAAACCACCTTCTCTACTTGCCCGCTTCTTCTCGGAAATTGAGTCCAGAGAACATGCTGGGAATTTCACTGATGGAGTTCTTCAAGGCTGAAGGTTACTGAAAGATCTCCACCTCTTCACTGGACTGGGATGGGAGGCCAGTAGTGTTGCAACCCTCCCAGTGGAAATGGGGGTCTCCTGCCACAAGGCCCCAAACCCCAGCCACAAATCTGCTGGCCATTGGGGGGACTTACCAGGAGAAAGAAGAAGGCCATGTAGCCAGCGTCACCCTGGAAGTGATGTCATCACACCTGCCACACCAGGGTGATGCTCTGGCACTGAGGCAAAAACACTATGGTAGAAGCTGTTTTTATCATAGAGTTTTTTCCCAAATACCAGAGTGTCACCGCAAAGTCGCAGCGCAATGACATTACTTCTGGTAGATAAGCATATGGAGCAGAGGTCCATCAGTGGCTATTAGCCACAAGGTATAGATAGGGGCTCTGGGGCAAGTGATGCTCTGTCTTCTTGGTGCTTGGGGGGGGGGCAACAGTGGGAGGGCTTCTGATGTCCTGGCCCCACTGGTGGACCTCCTGATGGCACCTGGTCTTTTTGGCCACTGTGTGACAGAGTGTTGGACTGGATGGGCCTTTGGCCTGATCCAACATTGGCGTCTCTTATGTTCTCTTATGTTCTTATACCGGCAACATGGCCTGGGCCTTCCTTTTTCTCCAGATTAAGTGTCCCCATCCCCCGCTGGTTGCCAGGAGGCCAAGGGGGGAAACTGGTCAAAGAAGCCGAGGAAGGGATTTAGGGGAGAGTCCTGACTGAGACTGGTTCTTTGGATGCTCAGATATGTGACAGGATTGCCATACCTCCTCACTGGAAATATGGGGCCAACCCGGAAGCAAGCAATTTCCCTCTCCCTGTGAATCATGAGCCCTCTGATTGTGCTAAATGCAGCATGCACACACACATCCGTTTTATCTGTGGGGGGGGGAGGAAGTTTGGAGGGAAATTGCATTATATGCAATGCTTCTTAAAAAGCAAGCTGCTTTACTGCTCTGAGAATACAAAAAGTGTACATTCTTATGGTTATAAAAATAAACAGAGGTAATTTCGGGGGGGATCGTGGGGGATCGCAGTTCCCCCGGGTGAGGTATGGGGGGCGGGGCACATGACGAAGCCCCGCCCCCTGCTTCCAGCCGCCCCGCTTCGGCCCTCATTCAGCCAGGAGGAGGCAGGAGAAGAGGGAGGGTAAGTTGCTTCCTCCCTGCCTCTCCCCATCCCTGCCTGCCTGGGGCCAGGGAGGGCCTTCGCGGGGCTTCCTTGCACTCCCGCCGGCCTTGCAGGTCCACTGCCCCGAAATGAGTTCCCCTAGCTCTTTTTCTACGAAACGACCCCTGTGTGTATAGCTTTAGAACAATGTAATTTTTAGGTTGGATCCCAGCAAAAGTTTCCACTGACAGAAAGGGTGGGGGTGATTTCCACCAGTGCCCCATTCTTGCTACGAATGACTAATTTGCCTGCCATGTTGTTGTTGAGCCCCCCAGCCCAGCCCAGGAACAACATTTTGGGCCACTGACAGAAAGGGTGGGGGTGATTTCCACCAATGCCCTATTCTTGCTATGGATGACTAATTTGCCTGCCATGTTGAGCCCCCCAGCTCAGCCCAGGAACAACATTTTGGGGTGCAGAAGGTTGGAGAGGGGAGGCAGGAACGTTCTGTTCCACAGACTTAAGTGACTTACATGACAGGAAAATTTTATCTGCATTCAACCCTTTGTCTCCTGGGAAAATGGGGGGGGGGTCAGTTAAAATGAAAAATCATCAACGTTGCACTAAACAGAGGTTTAAATATCTGGGCTTTGAAATATAGCGAAGACTCAACATTGCTGCAGGAGTAATGTGTATTTTTCCAGAGGAAATCTCCGAAAATAAACATGCTTGTAATGTAATTAAAAAGGGGCAATAAAAATAAGATATCAGAATATTATCATTATATACACGGCTTAATTGGGAGTGAGCTCAGTGGGTGTACTTCTGAGTAAACACGCGTAAGAGCAGAACTGATTTATAGCAATCGCAGAGAAAATGAGCTATTCTGAATCTGCAGTCATTTTAATTTCAGTTATATCCTGCTCGATCTTGGAAAATACAAGCATAACTAAAATTTATTTCTCTAATCTGTGCCTGATTCTGAACTCTCTCTCTTTCTCTCTCTCTCTCTCTCTCTCTCCTCTCCCCCCGCCCTAAAGTGAGTGCACACAGAGCAAGGCTTCTGCACCAGTCCCAAGTTTTTGCTTAGATCCACATGGGAGCAATCAGTTATTTTACCACCCCAGTCCCAGACCATTTAGGGCTGTGAAGGGAATGACCAGCATAGAAACATAAAAACATAGAGCCGGAAGGGTCTCCAAGGGTCCCCCTGCACAACACAGGAAATTCATAACTACCTCCCACCCACCACCCACTCCCCCAGTGACCCCCGCTCTATGCCCAGAGGAAGGCAAAAAAACTTCCAGGATATCTGGGCCAATCTGGCCTGGAGGAAAATTCCTTCCTGATGCCAAAGTGACAACTGGCATCACCCAGGACATATAAAAAAGGGCCATGATAACCGAGCACTGTCTCGTCCCTTCCTGCCCTCCTTTTCATGATCTGCCTAAATTCACAAAATCAGCATTGCTGTCATTGCTAAGCCTCGGCTTAGAAGAAGAAGAGAAGAGAAGAGAAGAAGAAGAGATTGGATTTATACCCCGCCCTTCACTTGGAGTCTCAGAGCGGCTTACAAACTCCTTTCCCTTCCCCTCCCCACAACAGACACCCTGTGGGGTGGGTGGGGCTGAGAGAACTCTGACACAAACTGCTCTTTTTCAAGGACAGCTGTGCCAGGGCTTGTGACTGACCCAAGGTCACATCAGCAGGTGCAAGTGGAGGAGTGGGGAATCAAACCCGGTTCTCCCAGATTAGAGTCCGCACACTTAACCATGACACCAAACTGGCTCTCTCTCCAAAAACCTCCAAAGAAGGAAAGCCCACCACCTTCCAAGGAAGCCTGTTCCACTGAGGAACCACTTTGTTAGGAAGTCTTTTCTAATGTTTAGCTGGAAATTATTTCGATTTAATTTGAACACATTGGTTCTGGTCCAATCTTCCGGGGCAGTGCCTGTAAGGACCTAGGAATTCAGTGTTGTTCTCTTCAGCCTGGGGAAATGTATTCCCAATCATTTGAGCTCGGGCATCTTGCACCAATTGAAGAATAAGGCTGCTTACGCACACCCTTCGGAACAGCAGCAGTAGCAGAACATTACCAAGCAACATTCCAGTATCTTGTCCAGAAGAGTACAACCTATGGCATTGAAATCCATACCAAACCGCCGTTTATGTTAGTGGACCGGGATTGCTCCCTAAAACAGCCACGGAAATTCTCGACAGCAGCCAACATCGAGACCAGTCAGGAAAATGCAAGGCAAAATTATGCACAGAGGTCAGAAGGCGTCTAGAAAAAAAGATAACTTTCCGACGAATTCGTGAGAAAAGTCAACGGACCCCGGTATCTATTTCGGTGTTTCCCCAAGCATGATAAGAACCATCCGAGCATCCCGGCTCAATAGGCTGTCCACTTGAGAGCTGCCAATCATTCTTCTTATGGAAGATGCAGAACCTAAAGAGCTGTCAACATCCCTGATACGGGATATAAACAATCTATCGCTGGAAGAAAAGCAGACAGCAGCTTGTTACACAGAGGAAAAGGAAAGAACATGAGCATAAATCTTGCAAGGTTAACCACAGGCACCATTTCAGCCACGGGGTTGTGATTCTGCACTAGACCTTAAATCCTGATTCAACCCTGTCCCCTGAACTTACATTCTACACTACACCCGAGTTCACCCCTGTAATCATCTCCGGGTATTTTTTGTTACCACATTACATTGAGGTCACCCTGGTTTTGCCCCACACTCGTCCCGGGATAAATAGATGCTGTTATAACCAGGAATAAATGCAAGGTATTGTGTCCTGAGTTGAACTCTGATAAAACCAGGGATGAGATCCACATGCGGAAAGGACCTCTGTTTCCTATGCTGGTGCATCATTCAAATGAGAGGGAACGGGCCATCTATTCTATTAGGACTTGAGGGTCTATACATTCCCTCCCTCGCAAGGGCGCTGTTAAGGCCATTATGGAACCCTTCCATGTTCTGCTGCAGGCCCTTTGGCAAATGCATCCAATATTGTGTGTGTTCCCACGCACAGCTCCAGGTTGGGAAATACCTGGAGATTTTGGGGGTGGAGCCTGGGGTGGGCGGGATTTGGGGAGGGGGCAGACCTCAGCAGGATATAACACCGTAGAATCCATCCTCCAAAGCAGCCTTTTTCTCCAGGGGAACTGAGCTTGGTTGTTTGGAGATCAATTGTAATCATCTGCAGATCAACTGTAATTGTCTGCAGATCAGTTTGCCACTCCGACCCGCAGTGGCCTGCCCGACTCTCAGGCAAAGTCCCTACTATCCGGCCCTTTTTAACTGGAGATGCCAGGGAATGAAATTTGGACCTTCTGCCTGCAAACAGATGTTCTACCAGTGAGCCACAACCCCTCCCGCTGCATCCCAGTGGGATCTGTGGATTGAGGTCACTGTATCGCATGTCAGGCCAACTAGGTCAAGAGGATGCATTCGAGGGACAAAAAAAAACCCCCAAGCCACAAGCCATCGCTTGTTTTTAAGACAAGGCAGGATACAAACACATCAATAGACGTGTCAGACTGGTGTTTTCACGAAATCTAAAGGTATATAGAATTACAACAGTCAGGGCTTCAGGACAACTTATCTAAACCAGCTGGCTTCATTTCTCTTTATAATCTTTTTTTTTGGGGGGGGAGGCAGGGAGATGCACATGAAATGGCTTTGTCGCCGGGATGTGGCTGAGAACACGGCGCACAGGAGTTCCATTAAAATTCTTCTATCGGTTCACACTTTACGGTTTCATCCATTCTGCTGATTGATGTGCTGTCCCGAAATGGATTCCTCCGTGTCTTTCAGAACTGCATGATTTTTGAATGATATAGAGCTGGACCCAGACTCAATTTTCCAGTGTCGGAACAGAACCTTTGCTGCCTCCTTTCTCCCGCTGATCTTCACCAAGTGGTGCTCCTGGGGAGTCAGGGACCTTGAGGCAGGGAGGTCTGCGGCAGGAAGGAAGAATCAGCAGAAATTGACATTTTTGGTCCTTTCCACATTTGCCTGCCATTCCGGATTTTCTCAGCATTCGAGTCCAGGCAATTTAAGTCCACGGCAAAACAGCATCCAAATAACCCCGGGCAACAGCAGGCTGAAACCAGTCTGACCACTGAAAAAAGGGGATGTAATGCAGAAAGGGGGGGGGAACCCAGAATAAAAAGAAGGTTGAACTCGATTTTAGTGCAGAATTACTTGGAGGACACCACGATGAGCATGGATTAAAAGGAGAGTGCAGAAAGGCCTAAATCCATGGCAAAACAGCATCCAAAGAACCCGGGGCAACAGCAGGCTGAAATCGGGCTGACCACTGAAGAGAGGGGATGTAATGCAGAATGGGGGGGGGACAGAATAAAAAGAAGGTTGAACTTGATTTTAGTGCAGAACGGGGGGGGGGCAAACAGGATTAAAAAGAAGGTTGAATTCAATTTTAGGGCAGGATTTCTTGGAGGACACCGTGGTGAACATGGTTTAAAAGGAGAGGGCAGAAAGGGCCCAGCCCAGGAGGTATGAAAGGCAGCAAATCTTTTTAATTCACCCCGAACCCACACGGGTGTTGGAGGAGAGTGAGGCTATCATCCTTTGGTCACGTTATGAAAAGACAAGACTCACAATCATGCTCAGAGAAGTCGAAGGCATCAGGAAAAGAGGAAGACCCAACATGAGATGGAGCGACTCAATCGAGGAAGCCGGGGGTCCTCCGTTTGCAAGACGTGAGCGAGGCCGTTAGTGACAGGATGTCTTGGAGGTCATTCACTTGACATACACCAACACACAAACGCACATGCACACAAAATCAACAGCCTGGCCATGAGCCAAAGCTTTGACAGCCACACAGAACACTGCATGAGCAACCTCTTCCTTGTTTTGTTCGGTGTCTGATAATGCACCATCCGGGCATAACATTCGCGCATCAGCATTGCCCTCCTATTTCCCTCCATGGCCTTCACTCCCTCCCTCCAGCACCTTGGGTTTTGCCATCACCATACAGTGTCACCATCATGGAGACTCTGCTGTGCATCATGCACACTCGCAGCTGTGAGAATGGCTGCTACGCATGGCCGAGTGGCAGTAGCTTATAGATGGCATATAGATGGTGGAAGCCACAAGAATAAGACTGAAGCCAAAAGGAAAGTGGGAGCCAGAGGGGGGGTGGGGAATACCAAAGCTATTTTGCAAGTTTTGAAAGCTGAGACCTGTGAATCCCCAAGTATACTATTTCAGGCCACATATATTGGCTGGTTTCTACATAATGCAATCAACAGACCTTTGGCAAGGAGGCAAGGCCCATCTTGGTTCTCTAAGGACTATAAGTGAATGACAGGCATGTGTGCAAACACACAATCACCTCTGCTGGCTGTGCACATTTTAATCTTTCCAAGCATACACTTAAAACATCTTAGGCAAACTTCTAGAAGGCACTCGTATCCAAACTGTCTCTGAGAGAAGCCACATGCTCCACCTGACTGGCCACAGATTTTAGCTCTTGTCTCCCATCGTTATGGTGGTGGTGGAAAGAAGGAGGAGGAGGAGGAGGAAATTGGATTTATACCCTGCCCTTCACTACCCAAAGGAGTTTCAGAGCGGTTTACAATCTCCTTCCCTTTCTCTTCCCACAACAGACACCCTGTGAGGAAGGTGGGGCTGAGAGAGCTCTGCCAAGGACTGCTCTTGAGAGAACAGCTCCGAAGGAACTTATGACTGACCCAAGGTCACACCAGCAGCTGCATGTGGGGGAGTGGGGAATCAAACCTGGTTCTCCCAGATTAGAGTCCACACTCCTAACCACTACGCCAAACTGGGTCTACAAGTGCGGTCAAGTCGCAGCGGACTTATAGTGGCCCTGTAGGGTTCTGCAGGGGTCATTTCATAGAAAAAGAGCTAGGGGAACTCATTAGCATAACTCATTAGCATATGCCACACCCCCTGACATTACCGGAAGTGTGTCAATAGGCCACACCCCCTGACATCATTGGAAGTGTGTCATAAGGCCACACACCCCGCCCCCAACGGTCCCGGCCGCCGCCGGCCTTGCAGCTCCACTGCCAAGCCCCATGAGGCCGGCGGGAGTGCAAGGAAGCCCCGCGAAGGCCCTCCCTGGCCCCAGGCAGGCAGGGGTGGGGAGAGGCAGGGAGGAAGCAACTTACCCTCCCTCTTCTCCTGCCTCCTCCTGGCTGAATGAGGGCCGGAAGCGGGGCGGCCGGAAGCAGGGGGCGGGGCTTCATCATGTGCCCCACCCCCCATACCTCACCCAGGGGAACTGCGATCCCCTGTGATCCCCCCCGAAATGACCTCTGGGGTTCTGAAGGCAAGAGACATTCAGAGGTGGTTTGCCATTGCCTGCCTCCGTGTCACAACCCTGGTATTCCTTGGTGGCCTCCCATCCCGATACTAGCCAGGGCCGACCCTGCTTAGCTTCTGAGATGTGAAGAGATCAGGCCAGCCTGGGCTCTCCAGGTCAGGGGTCTCCATTATTGTAGGGACTCGCTATCTGAGACAGAAAGGGCAGGCTTCTTAGGAAGTCTATGAAACAGTTTGGGCTGTGCCTGGGAAGGAAGCCCGCCTTCACAACGATGCAGTCAGTCGTGTGAAATTAAACCCTCCTCTCATTTGCAGTCTTTCCAAATAGGTTTTATTGGTTTGTTTGGATCTCCCTCTAAGAACTCATTTCCATAGTGGAGATCGGCTTAAAGTTTATACCTCCAGCTCATTTGCCATAGAGCAAACCTGCAGCCTTTGTGATTTCCGCGAGTGTGCGGATTACCTCACGCAGCGATCGGATCAGCTTCTAAGAGGTACGATCAGATTAAAGGGAACGCTACCGACTTTTAAAATCACACATCTGTCTCAAAACGTTTTCGAGTGTTAAAAGGGATAGCAAAGAAAAAAAATAGACGAGGGAAACATTTTGGGTCGCTCGGTGTTTTGTCTGCCAGGCACTTCAATATCATCTACTTCATCCTGACTTTCGTTACTATAGATGCACGGTCAATAGGTCACCATCTTTGTGGTAGATAGATCAAGAGCAAGAGTCCAGCAGCACCTTAAAGACTAACAAAGTCTGTGGCAGGATGGGAGCTTTGGTGTGTTACTGCTCACTTCTTCAGATATCTGAAAAAGAAGAAGAGATTGGATTTATATGCTGCCCTCCACTTGTAGCCTTAGAGTGGCTTACAAACTCCCCACAACAGAAACCCTGTGAGGTAGGTGGTGCTGAGAGAGCTCTTTTGAGAACTGCTCTTGAGAGAACAGCTCTGAGAGAACTTGTGACGGCTCCAAGGTCACCCCAGCAGCTGCATGTGGAGGAGTGGGGAATAAAACCCTGTTCTCCCACATTAGAGTCCTTGCTCCTAACCACGACACCAAACTGAGCAAACTGAACACCAAAGTGAGCAGGGACACAGAAAAAACGCATACCCTGCCACAATCCTTGTAGGAAATGCTTTGGACATCTTCCACCATGACAAATGCCACCTTCTCCTCCTCTCTGTCTAGAGCTCTGCTGCCTGGGTCATTAGCTTGTCCTGTCACCCAGACTGTCCGACAACTCCTTGTATTTCATAAGACTGAGCTGAATAAGTAGGGAAGGCATTCTAACAAAAAAAGCCTGCGAAAATGTCCAGCAGTTTCCTCTTATTCTTGCATCGTTCATTGTATGTATTACAGAGCAATTCGAGTCCAGTAGCTCCTTAGGGAACAACAAGGTTTCCAGGGCATAAGCTCCCAAGAGCCCAAGCTCCCTTCATCGGTGTAGTGGTTAAGAGCACGGACTCTGATCTGGGAGAACCGGGTTTGATTCCCCACTCCTCCACAGGCAGCTGCTGGTGCGACCTTGGGTCAGTCACAAGTTCTCTCAAGGACAGTTCTCTAAAGAGCTCTCTCAGGCCCACCTACCTCACAGGGTGCCTGTTGTGGGGAAGGGAAGGGAAAGGAGATGGTAAACCACTCTGAGACTCCTTCAAGTAGTGAAGGTAAAGGTAAAGGTAAAGGTTCCCTTGCTCGAAAGCCAGTCGAATCCGACTCTAGGGTTGCGGTGCTCATCTCCGTTACAAAGCCGAAGAGCCAGCGCTGTCCGAAGACGTTTCCGTGGTCATGTGGCCGGCATGACTAAACACCAAGGCGCACGGAACGCTGTTACCTTCCCACCGAAGTGGTCCCTATTTATCTACTTGCAATTTCTTGCTTTCGAACTGCTAGGTTGGCAGGAGCTGGAACTAGAGACAGGAGCTCACCCTGTCTTGCGGCACCCGGGTCTTGAACCGCTGAACTACTGACCTTCCACAGCCTGCAGTTCAGCGTCTTAACCACTTGAGCCACCGCAGCTCCCAAGTAGTGAAGGGCAGGGTATAAATCCAATCTCCTCCTCCTCCTCCTTCTGAGCTAAGGCCACAGTGGCCCCTGGCACTGCTCTACCAGTCAGTGAAGAGAATCACAGCCACTGTTCCCTCTAAGCTGAGTTAGTGTGAGCTAGCTCACAGTTTTTTAGCCTCCGGCTCACACATTTTTGTCTGTGCTCAGGAAGGATGGCTCCAGAGCAAACTGAATGATGCAGTAGCCAAATCGCTCGCTCACAAGTTTAATGCTGATGGCTCACAAAGTGGAATTTTTGCTCACAAGACTCCACAGCTTAGAGGGAACATTGATTCACAGCAGTGTTTTCTCTCCCTCCAGCTTGCTGGTTGGTCTTCCATTAGGGGTAGGGTTGCCAGCTATGGGTTTGGAAATACCTGGAGATTTTGGAGGAGGAGGAGGAAGAAGAAGAAGAGGAGGAGGAGGAGATTGGATTTATACCCCGCCCTTAACTCAGAGTCTCAGAGCGGTTTACAAACTCCTTTTCCCTCCCCTCCCCACAACAGACACCCTGTGAGGGAGGCGGGGCTGAGAGAGCTCTTTCCACAACTGTCCTTGAGAGAACAGCTCTGAGAGAACTATGGCTTGCCCAAGGTCACCCAGCAGCTGCAAGTGGAGGAGTGGGGAATCAAACCCGGTTCTCCCAGATTAGAGTCCACGCACAACCACTACTCCAAATTGGTGGAGCCTGGGGAGGGCAGGTTTTGCGGAGGGACCTAAACAGGGTATAACTGTCCCATTGGGCAGCTATTTTCTCCAGGGGAACTCCTTTCTGTCATCTGGAGATCAAATATAATAGTGGGAGATCTCCAGGTGCCACCTGGATGTTGGCAGCCACGAGTGGGGAGCTGGTGGCGGGAGGGGTCAGGGCCCTTTTGGCTTCCCAGTGCTCCCCTAGTGGGAGACAGGAAGCACTGCATGCCTGCCTAAGGAAAGGAGCCGCTTTCTCCAGCTCCCACAGGGCCAGTGTGAGAGAGCCCAGGGGTAGAGTTGCCATCTCTGGGTTGTCGGGTTGCCAGCCTCCCAGTGGGCCCTGGAGATCTTCCTGGATTAGAACTGATCTCTGGGTGACAGGGATCATTTTCCCTGGAGAATACGGCTGCATTGTGAGGCAGACCCAGTGGCATTGTACCCCTCTGAGGTCCTGCCCCTCCCTAACCCTTCCATCCCCAGGATCTTCACCCGAAATATCCAGGTGTTTCCCAATCCAGAGCTGGCAACCCTAATGGGTTGGGTAATTCTTGGAAATTTGGAAAGGGGAGATGGGGATTGGGGGAGGCAAGGGAGCTCTGTGGAGTAGGATGCCACAGAGTCCACCCTCCAAGGCAGCCATTTTCTCCAGGGGGGGTGTCGCGCTGTCGCTGGGCGGTCCCGCCCTGACAGCCCAGGCTAGCCTGATCCTGGAAGCTAAGCAGGGTCAGGCCTAGCTAGTCTTTGGATGGGTGACTTCCAAGGAATACCAGGGATACGAGGCAGAGGCAGGCAAGGGCAAACCACCTCTGAAAGGTCTCTTGCCTTAAACAAGTCCAGCTCGCCACCTAGGGGTGCATAATGCAAAGAGCTAGAACTGCGGGCTGCCGGACAGTTTCAGCATCTCCCGGCTATTCCGCACACAGTGCCAAAGGAGAATTAATTAATTCCAGGTTGGCCACCTTAGCTCGTGCACAGGGCATTTCCTCCCAAGAGGCCAACTGCAAGCCTGGGAGGGGGGGTGTCCCACCACGACTGATCATCAAAGCTGTAGGAAGAGAGCCCGTCACGGCCGTGTCGAGCTGACTTTTGTTGCTGCCTCAGATGTGGAAACAGAAGCAGACGGTGGCTTCTGGGAAACGGGAAGGAGAACTCCGGCGGCGCGGCACGGCCTCCAGAAGGCGAAAGCGGCTGCTGCTGCCGGGGGGGGGGGGGGGGGGGGGGGGGGGGGGGGGGGGGGGGGGGGGGGGGGGGGGGGGGGGGGGGGGGGGGGGGGGGGGGGGGGGGGGGGGGGGG
>NW_015166671.1:299-841 GCF_001447785.1 Gekko japonicus | reverse complement strand
CGGCGATGGCAGGTTGCAGACGGCGCCCTCGGCTCGGAGCGGGGAGTCGAGCCGGTCCTCGCCAGGAGGGAGGGAGGGAGGGAGGGGGCTCGATTCGCAGGGCAGGGGGTTGATCCCGGGGAGGGGGTGGTGGTGGCAACTGGGGTTTAACCCCCGGCCTTGGTTTCACTGCAAGAGCTCCACCTTGGGACAGTGGAGGTGTCTCCAGGCGTCTCCTTTTACCTTTCCTGCGCAGGCAGGCTTTGTCAAACACAGGTGAGATTCGAACTTGTAGCCGGAGAATGAACGGCAAATTGTCATGCAACATGATGATGATCAAAAAAGGCAGAGTGACACCGAATAGCAAGTTAAGGCCAGCAGTTGTAAAGCAGCAGATACGTCAAACTAGCAGATAAATGTCTAAAGGTGTCTTTTCTAAAATCGTGGGAAGCAACTGGGAATCTTGGTCTTAAAGGGGTCGTTGGACTCTAAATGTGTTCTGCTGCTTCTGACCAACACGACCGACCGACTGGGTTCTTACTGAAGACCTCTCTCTGTGGGGG
>NW_015166671.1:0-247 GCF_001447785.1 Gekko japonicus | reverse complement strand
GGCAGAAAATGGTCAGAGGTGGTTTGCTGTTGTCTGCCTCTGTAGAGGATTTCCTAGGTGGTCTCCCATACAAGCACTACTCGCCAGAGCTCACCCTGCTTAGCTACTGAGATCCGACAAGATTGGGGTCGCCTGGGCTATTCAGGTCTCAGGGGAGGCACCTCTTGGCATCTCCTTTTACCTTGTCCCTGAATACCTCTCCTTGTGGTGGTAGAACGTACAGTCAAGTCGCAGCTGACTTATGGAG
>NW_015166670.1:14129-18327 GCF_001447785.1 Gekko japonicus | reverse complement strand
GAGTCGCCAATGCCAACCCCCAGGTACAGACTGAAAGTCTTCCAGGATCACAAATGATCTCCACACAACAGAGTTCAGTTCCACTGTTCAGCGATTCAGCTAAAAGCCTTAACAGTACAGTCGTCCAGTGATGTATATTCATGAGCCAGCCAGACGGCTTAACTGACGATAGACAGGATGTCCTCACACGCTTGCTCTGATCTACTTACACCTTTGTTTCTTGCCTGGTTATGCCCATTGCCCCCCCCCCCAAGACAGCTAATTCTGAAGAAGACAGAGCCAGGATTCAAAATGATCTAGAGAGGCTGGAACAGTGGGCGGAGACAAAATGAATTTCAATAGAGAGAAGTGCAAAGTCCTACACTTAGGTACAAAAAACCAAAGGCACAGATACAGAGTGGGAGGGACTTGGCTCGACAGCAGCACCTGTGAAAGGGATCTAGGTGTTCTGGTTGATCACAAGCTAAACATGAGCCTGCAGTGCGATGTGACTGCGAAGAAAGCGAATGCACTCTTGGGATGCATGAACAGAAGCATTGTGTCCAGATCGAGGGAGGTGGTAATTTGCACTCTAATCTGCTGTGGTCAGGCCTCACCTGGAGTACTGTGTCCAGTTTTGGGCACCACATTTTAGGAAGGATGTTGACAAGCTCGAGCGGAGGGCAACCAGGATGGTGAGAGGGTTGGAATCCCAGTCTTATGAGGAAAGGCTGAAAGAGTTGGGTCTGTTTAGCCTGGGAAAGAGAAGGCTTAGAGGGGACATGACTGCAGTCTTAAAATATTTGAAGGACTGTCATGTAGAAGATGGAGCAGATCTATTCTCTCTTGCTCTGGATTGCAAGACTAGATCTAATGGGTGGAAATTACAAGGGAGTCGTTACTGGCTAAATATCAGGAGAAACTTCCTAACTGTAAGAGTGGTTGAGCAGTGGAACAGTCTGCCTTATGTGGCTGAAGGATAGGAGGCTGCGGTTGGATAGTTGAGAGAGAGTCGGCTGAAGGCTCACTCACAGAGGGCTCACTCACCTCCAACAGCTTTTTCTACAGATTCAGGGGACTTTGTGGAGTTGCAGAAAAATCCAAAAGGGGGGCCGGGGTGGGGGAAGGGCCCTTTCCATGCCTATGTTGTCTTTGAGAGAGGGAGCAAGCCTAAAGCTATGTAAAATGGCTTTGAAACTAGCAACCGGCCATGCTGGGTCAGAATGACAAAGGGGCCTGCAGGCTCCGAATGCTTAGGGGCCTCTGAGCTGGGATTTCTCACAGAGAGACTCTGGAGGGGGTGCTCTGAGCCTGCCTGGGATTTGCCAATTCCTTTGTCACTGCTCCCGCTGTTGGAGGCTCTACATCTGTACTCAGATTTAAGACCCCATTAAAGTTGTTTTGGAAACATGGTGGCAAAATTGCACCGTTTTACAAACATTGCATTTAAGTCCCTTTGGGGGTTCTGCTGACCCCTGGCTTGCAAAAAGGGGAAAAAAATACCAAAGGAAGGAGAGGAGCAGAAATCTCTTTTGCAAAAAGCAGGGATGCCTGCCTTTTCAGGGACGTCTAGAGCAAGTCCTTCCCTTCTAAACGGAATATCTTGGGCACGGAACGTCCTTGTGAGGTAGGTGAGGCTGAGAGCGTGTGACTGGGCAAGGGTCCCCCAGCAAGCTTCCATGGCAGGGTGGCGATTTGAACCTGGGCGGGGTTCTTTCTTCCTTCTCCCATGGATGTTTCTCATCACAGAATCATGGAATCCATCATAGAGTTGGAAGGGAACTCCGGGGTCATCTAGTTCAACCCCCTGCACAATGCAGGACATTGACAAATACTTCCCCCCACACACACACACACACCCAGTGACCCCTGCTGCATGCCCAGAAGACGGCAAAAATACCTGCCAGATCCCCGGCCAAACTGGTCTGGGGGGAAATTGCTTCTGGACCCCAGATTGGCAGTTGGCATTTCCTTGGGCGTGTAAGAAAGGGCTACAAGAACTAAGCACTGAGGAAACCCTTCCTGCCCTCCCTCTCGTGATCTGCCTCAGTTCACGGGGTCAGCATTTCTGTCCGATGGCCATCAAGCCTCTGTTTGAAAACCTCCAGAGAAGGAGAGCCCACCACCTCCCGAGGAAGCCTGTTCCGCTGAGGAACTGCTCTCACTGTCAGGAAGTTCTTCCTCATGTTTAGCCGAAAACTCTTTTTGATTTAATTTCAACCTGTTGGTTCTGGTCCGGCCTTCTGGGGCAACAGAAAACAACTCCACACCATCCCCTAGATGACAGCCCTTCAGTTACTTGAAGATGGTGATCATATCACCTCTCTGTCGTCTCCTCTCCGGGCTAAACATACCCAGCTCCTCCTTCAACCTTTCCTCACAGGACCCCTTACCATCTTCATGGCCCATATCCTTCTTAAACCGTGGTGCCCAAAACTGCTGTACGCACAGTTTATGTGACACTGTTATGCACTCAGCACTCTGTCTGCCTTAGTAGACTAACCTTAGTGGACTCAGTTAGCACCTATGACATACACAGACATACAGATATGTCAAGTGCCATTGATTATTCTAATTACAGAGACAGAAATCAACTATGAATATATATTCAGGTATTCACTTTGGTTCAATGCTTAAATGCATTCTGGGGAAAATACTAAATGCTGACAGGCAGTTGCTGATTGCTTATGACCTTGCTCATGATGGCTAGCTGTGACTGCGCATGTTCCTGATGTCAGCTCGCTTGCGTTAGATGGAGAACATACTGCAAGATGTACCCATATCTGTTACATTAGATACTCTTTGTCCTCTTTGGGAAAGCTTTTCTGATATTGGTTCTGATCTCTCTTTCTCCACGGAGAGAGAGTTACTGGGTTAGGGTACTGGGTACTGAAAGACTGTTCGCGCCAGTCTATATGTTTTTATCAGAAATGTCACCCATGCCTTAAGTAGTAGCTCCTACATTCCTGAATTTATAGCCTTTGACACTCTCAAACAAATAGATGTGGAACGTTCTCCTCTGAGGTAGTGCACGACCTAGAGAAGACTCCACAATTGGATCCTGGATTTATTTTTTATTTTTTTAAGGTATTACTTTGTGAAACATTTGGTTTGCTGGTCGGAATAATTCATTTCTTGTCCTGCACTGCCATCTCGTGACAAGAAGTTGTATTGCCCAGACTGGAAATTTTTTCATTCACACTTAAAGGTCTATTGATTTGACTTCTAGTCATGGGTAACTGTGGAAGTAAGAAGTATGTTCAGGGACCTGATACTATATCTCCGTTGGAATTTATGATCAGTAACTGGAAACATATTGTAGAAACTAAGCCTACTCCGTCTGAGAAAGATCATTCTGTTGAAAGACTGGTCTTTTTGTGCATTAAACACCAAGGCGCACGGAATCCTGTTACCTTCCCACTGGGGTGTTACCTATTTATCTACTTGCAATTTCTTGCTTTCAAACTGCTGGGTTGGCAGGATCTGAAACTAGAGATGGGAGCTCACTCCGTCATGCGGCACACTCGGGTCTCGAGCTGCTGAACTCCCCACCTTCCACAGCCTGCAGTTCAGCCTCTTAACCACTTGAGCCATCGCAGCTCCTTCCTCCATGGATGAGCAGACCCCAAGTCTAGTAGATCAGATCAGCTTTATTAGTGTTAGACAGAACCTTTGTCCTGGTTGTGTTTGCCCAGGCCAATTTGAGAAAACACACAAAGCAGTCCTGCAGAGTAGAAGACCAAAAAAATAATGTATTAATTAATAAAGGAAGAGTACAGATATCAAGGTCTGGGACCCCTGAATACCTAACGATGGGTGACATAGGATTTTATACTCAAGATGACACACACAAATAAAACAAGATTATTGGTGTCCATTAAACATCAGCACTCTGACCTGACAGGTCTCTGATTGGCGGAAAACCTTTTAGGCTGGGCTTTCCCAAGTAAAGTTTTTTCTTTTAGCTGAAGGATAAGTGTTTCTTTCTCTTAGACTGTAAAATTCTAAAAGTATCTCTATAGCTGATATGGTTTACAAGGTGCCATTGTTCTTTGTTTAGCCAGAGACATGCACAGTTATAGCTGGCCTACCAAGGCCATAAGCCTCAGTTTCCTTCAGGCCATTCTCAAGGAGATTCACCCTCTTCTGTCCCCCTCCTTCCCCCTGCCATATTGCTTCTAATGGAGCCCCTCTCTCTCACCCAGTCCTCCTGGGAATC
>NW_015166670.1:8073-11813 GCF_001447785.1 Gekko japonicus | reverse complement strand
TAGAGTTTCCAATTAGAAGAATCAGATAATAGGTGATATGAAAGACCGCAACATGAGAAACAACACTGACCTTGATGGACCATTACGGTAGTCTGATTCATTATAAGGCAATTGAATGTGTTAATGGGTTTCCATTGTTTTTTTTTTCATGCTGTAGGGGCTGTAGCTAATTATGAAGCCCAATAAATCAATCATACATTGATGTCCATATGCTGTACATACTAGGCAGGGTGCACGGCAAATTGGTGCTTTGTCCAATGTTTACCTAGTCACACACTCTGATTTGAAATTTTAAAAGCTGCCTAAAGAGTGTTTTGTGCATGCTGTAGGGGCTGTAGCTAATTATGAAGCCCAATAAATCAATCATACATTGATGTCCATATGCTGTACATACTAGGCAGGGTGCACGGCAAATTGGTGCTTTGTCCAATGTTTACCTAGTCACACACTCTGATTTGAAATTTTAAAAGCTGCCCATAAAAAGACTTTATAGTTCTTCAGAGCTCATAAACCTGAAGCGCCTTAGTCAGGAGTGCAGTGGGGGTGAGTGGTACTGATTACTCAGGGGTCAGAAAGCAAATTTATTACAGATTTGGGTAGGTTAAACATTACAGATTTGCTAGCCCAGAGGCCTGGCTCACTGGGCAGCCTCCACAATTGCAGAAATTAAACAAGGGAGACTTTATAGAGGATGACAGGGAAGAGACTCTCATTGGCCTTCCACTTCTCATGTGGCCCTCCATTTTTTGACCTCCAGGATATAATAATAATATACTTTATTGTCATTGTACATAGTACAACGAAATTAAGGTGCAATCATTCGGTGATCTACAAGCATACTCATATACACTCACACAACCATTCACAACCGTCCCATAACTCCCTTAAGGTTCACATTGCAACTTAAACCACCAATGTCACCCAAATTCCAATTCATACAGCATTTAAAGCAATAATAGCTCTCGAATAAAAACTGTTTTTTAATCTGTTTGTCCTTGTTTTGATTGTCCTATATCTTCTACCCGAAGGCAGCAGTTCAAACAGGGAGTGTTCAGGGTGTGACAAATCCTGCAAAATGTTCTTTGCTTTTTTCAAGCATCGAGAACTATACAATTCCTCCAGGAACGGGAGAGGGCAGCCAATAATCTTCTGGGCTGTGATGATAACTCTCTGGAGTGCTTTCCTATCCACAGCCATACAACTGGCAAACCAGGCACAGACGCAGTATGTTAAAATGCTCTCTATTGAGCAACGATAGAAGGACATCAGTATTTTCTCACTCAAGTTATTTTTCTTTAAAAGTCTGAGAAAAAAGAGCCTCTGCTGGGCCTTCTTCACCAGAGCAGTGGTGTTAGCGCTCCAGGTCAAGTTTTGCTCAATAATCACTCCCAAAAACTTAAAAGTAGCCACCCTCTCCACACGTTCTCCACCAATAAACAGTGGCTGGATGTCCGTTTTGTTCCTCCTATAGTCCACTACCAATTCCTTGGTCCTGGTGGTGTTGAGGATCAAATTATTTTCCCTGCACCAAACACAAAGCCGTTCCACCTCGTCCCGATAAGCAGACTCATCATTCCCAGAGATGAGCCCCACCACAGTGGTGTCATCAGCAAACTTGATGATGGTGTTACTGGGGTGGGTGGGGGTACAATCCTGTGTGTAGAGGGTATAGAGCAAGGGGCTCAATACACAGCCTTGTGGAGAACCGGTATTAAGGGTAAGGGCTGTGGACATATAGGACCCTACTCTAACCCTCTGGGGGCGGGCTGTCAAAAAGTTCAAAATCCAGAAACATATGGAGCTGGAGAGTCCAAGGCCCTCCAATTTGGACACTAATCTATCTGGGAGGATGGTATTTTTTTTTTAATTTAAATGCTTTATTCTCTCTCTTTAAAAGGAAAGATATTTCGCTTAAAAAGATAAAAGGAAGGGTATATAGCGGGATAAAGAAAAGGTCGAGTGATGTTTTTATTAGTATATTAACCTGTTAATAAAATTTAGAAAATCTTCTTTGGCTTCAATGTGTTGTCAATCTTCTTTCATCCTTCCATTTACAAACATTGTCCATGTTAAAGTATTAGTAATGTCCCACTGGTGTCTTGTTAGTAAGGTCTTTTCAAGCGCTTTTCGAACCGCTCTTCTTTCTTCGGGCCGGTATTTTCCTCTGCGTGCAAGAAGGATCTTCCTCCGCTTTCTCCTCTCTAGCCCCTTAGCTTCTCCTCCGGATCTCCTCTGTTGATTCTCGCTTACAGCTGCAGATGCCGCTTTCTTCCTCCAATACGCCTCCCACAGAAAGGTCCTAAGCTCTGAGAGTGTTTTTTTCCTCTTTTTCTGTCTTTCGACTTTAAAATAATCGCTGCCACTCTCATCGCTGGATCCTTTCCCCGCAACAGTCAGTTTCTAAAGGCAACGCTCACAACAGTTCTGTTCATTTCACTATATTTCCCAGAGAAGTCTGCGTTCATACCGGAAGCTCCTCCCTTCTTGTTGCATTCTTCTCCCTTCAGCTCCGACATCTTAATTTTCTTGTTTACATTAATTCGTAAAGCGCATTCCGACAATAAATCTTTTTTTCTTTCTTTCAAACAATCCACCAATAGGTAACCGCTTTGCAACTTTCTTTTTTCTCCCCCCCCCTTATCTCTTTTAAAAACTCTTTTTAAGCGGGAGTGGGGAATTTCCCTCCTCCCTCTTTTTGCTGGGGAAGGGGGGGAAACGCGCTTAACTTCTTATCCGCTTATCTTCTTTTCATTATTACGATCGACAACTCACATTTTCAGCCGGTTCTTTTCTTTGTTTCAAAAAGTTCGCTTCATCACTCAAGTGGCGTCTGGCGGCTCCACTAAGCCCCGTACGGGGCTGCGGACGCGGCGAGGTTCATTGGGGCAAGGGGGAGCCTCAATTTCCAACCTTCCGGTCGAGAAAGAGGCACCCCCTGAAGCGCCCCGAGTCAGAGCCCCCGTCTGGGGCTCGTCCGTGTCTCCGCTCGTGCGGATCCCCCCCTCAGCCGCGGGTGGGCGAAAACGCCCTCGGGAGCATCCCGAGGTTGCGTCCGCCATTCGTAGAGACCAAACCGGAAGCCTGGGAGGATGGTATTAAAGGCAGAACTAAAATCCACAAACAACAGCCTCACATAACTCCCCGGCTGCTCCAGATGTGACAGAGCAGTATGCAGAGTAGTGTTGATGGCATCCTCTGTGGATCTGTTTGCCTTATATGCAAACTGGTGACTATCCAGTGTAGATGGAATACATGAGACGATGTGACTACGTACCAATTTCTCAAAACACTTCATCACAATTGGAGTGAGTGCAACTGGTCTATAATCCTTTAGACTGCTGATTGTGGATTTTTTGGGCAGGGGAACAATAATTGAGGACTTTAGGCAAGATGGAACAATGGACTGGTGTAAGGACCGGTTGAAGATCTTAGTAAAGACCCCTGCCAACTGGTCAGCACACTCGTTTTCAACACCCATCCCGTAATGCCATCAGGTCCAGCCGCTTTCCTCGGATTTACAGCCCTCAGCGTACGCCTCACCTCATGCTCTTCTACCCTGAGGGAGGGGCCGCCATGGACAGATGGCTGTAGTATTGCTGTCCCCTTCGGCTCCACATCAAAACGGGCAAAGAAGAGATTAAGCTCCTCCGCCAATGAAGGGTCTCCATCCACAGCAGCAACGGTTGGTTTATAATTGGTAATATTCTGAATCCCCTGCCACACCTGCTGCATGTCATTCG
>NW_015166670.1:0-7750 GCF_001447785.1 Gekko japonicus | reverse complement strand
CTTATCTAAGGTCTTATCTCCTCGGGTGGCACATTTCACATGCTGGTAAAACTTAGGGAGCACAGTTTTTAATTCAGCGTGATTAAAATCCCCAGCAATAATATGCACTGCCTCAGGATATTTATCTTGGTTGCTGCTTATTATTTTATACAAGAGTCCCAGTGCGGATTTTGCATTGGCATCTGGTGGTATGTAAACAGCAATTGCCATGACAACAGTAAACTCTCTTGGAAGGTAGAGAGGCCTGCATTTAACAGTTAAAAATTCCACATCTGCGGAGCAGTGACTGGCTACAATCTTTGAGTCCGTACACCAGTTGTTGTTTACATATATGCAGAGTCCCCCTCCTTTGCTCTTACCAGAGTCCCCGCTCCTGTCGCAACGATGTGCGGTGCGACCGGCCAGTTCAATAGCCGCATCCGATATGGAAGAGTGAAGCCAGGTCTCAGTGAAAACCAAAACACAACAGTCCCCCACAAGCTTGTTCATTGTCACTTGAAGTTTTAATTCATCCAATTTGTTGCTAAGTGAGCATACATTCGCAAGAAAAATGCTAGGAAGCGGTGGCTTGTTTTGGCTCCTATGTAACTTCACCAACACACCAGCCCGACAGCCTCGCCTTTGCCTTCTATCCCTGCGCTGCCTCCTCTTCCTCCTCGCGGAGGTGGTAATCCACGTGGAGCCCGGCGTCCTGGCTATCTCCACTGGTATGTCGTAGGAGTGAAGAGAGTCAGCTGTAATTGCCTTTTCACTCTGCATTCCCAGCATTAGAAACTCCTGCCGGCTGTAGATATTATTCGCCCAGCAGCGTGTAACACAAACAAGTAGTAACTCAAACAAAAACAGCCATACAAAACACTGAAAGAGAGAGCACAAAGCCGCTGCGTCTATGCGCACCGCCATCTCCTGATGGCACCTGGGTTTTGGCCATTGTGTGTCACAGAGTATTGGACTGGATGGGCCATTGGCCCGATCGAACATGGCTTCTCTTACACCCGTAACTGCCTGATACCAACCATCCTTTAAGGCACAGGTGTAGGTTTGGGGATCACCCTGAGTTTGATATGCTTTTATGGGGTAAACATAAAGTTGCTTCCTCTCACAGAGGTCAGCTCATCATTACCAGGTCCATTTGGCTTTCACTGGCTTGCCCCTGGAATCACAGAAGCCGTATTGTTTCCAAAACGTAATTGGTGTGTATCCGTATCGATTGCTACAAGGGTGCCTGAAGGGGCAGCTTTCGCCGCTTCCTGAACCACCAGCAATTCTGCATGCTGGGCTGCAACATCTGGTGCTGGGAAAATTTCTTTTCCAGTAAAACCAATTCCTCTGTGTGAGTAAAGACACCGTTAATATATGCATATTCAGCAGAATATGCTTGCTTTGTTCCTAAGGCTTGGACGCTGCTGCCACCTGTATAAAATACATGTTTAGACTGCCATGAGGGAAAGACTCAGCCTCCCCATTTCTGCAGGGAGATGGACTTTGGGAGTCTATTGCAGGGGTGAGAAACTGCGTCATAAACACAAGAGACATCTTGAGCACTCCTTTGCCCTGCCCACGGGGATCCAGTGAGGATGCAGTGCCCCGTGGCCTGATTCGGAGAGTGCCGAAGACGCAGGGATCGCAGTGTGAAAAAATATGTGCTGTTCTGCCGCGAGATCCCTAAATTAAGTCAAGCATCATTTACAGCAGTGAGGGTCTGCTCTTCTCGAATAATTTTGAGTTCATAGTTTGTAAAAACATGGGATGCAGTGGCTGCTTTCCTCCAAAATGGTGGCATTTAATTGTGAATCCTCGGAGGCATGGGGTTAACAGAGCCTTGCAATTCTCAGTGACTCTTCGCAAAAGGTATAATGTATTCAGAGGATATTGTGTCTTTCCTTGGGGTTTTTTGGAAGTCTTCAGCCCCTGAAGATATGGGGAGCTGCTGAAGTGGGTGGACTTTCTTATGCTTGTTAGTTGTATTCAGGGAGAACAAAGAAGTTACGCTTCAAGCCTGCTGAGCTTCATTTCCCGACTCACTCTGTTGGAACTGTCTTGGTTTAGTGTAGTGGTTAGGAGCAGCGGGCTCCAATCTGGAGAACCGGGTTTGATTCCCCACCCCTCCACATGTTGAAGCAGCTCGGTGACCTTGAGTCAGTCCTAGTTCTGTCAGCTGTTCTCTCAGGAGCAGGTTTCTCAGAGCTCTCTCAGCCCCACCGACCTCACAGGGTGTCTGTTGTGGGGAGAGGAAGGGGATTCTAAGCCGCTCTGAGACTCTGAGTGAAGGGCGGGGTATAAATCCAAATCCTCTTCTTCTTCTGGTTACAACCGATTCTCCATTGCTCTTGGCTCCAAGCCTCCTTGCTAATGCCTACTTCTCAAGGCCGACCCAGTGATCCAGCTGCCTTAGGTCCATCACCTTGCTGTAGTCTTCCAGCACTAATACCTGGTCTTTTTCAGCACAGGGGCTGTTTCAGGCAGAGGCAAAGGCTGCTATTCCCATCTCCATGAAGAATTCAAAATCAATCAGGAAGCTTTTTTTTTTTGAGGCCATCCTGAGCTGTTTGCTTCTCCTCTTGGTTCCATGGTGGCCTTCAGAACCATCAGTCATTGTTTGGAGCATCTGTTTTTCAGTATCGATGATGAACCTGAACCTTCTTTCAACTGAGTTTAGACTGTCTCTGGAGTCACTCGTATGTGACACCATTGGTCACATAAGAATGACAGCCAGCATGGTATGCGAGATAGAGCATTCGGCTAAGATCTGGGAGACCCAAATTCAAATGCCATTCTGCCAGAAAACTTGCCTCGCAAAGGGGCATTCTCACAGCCTCATAAAATATCAAAAGTCACTTGGAGTTCCTGTTGGGGAGTTATCCAGGTTACAGATAAACTTCATACCCATTATTTTAAAGGGCATCTTATGTTTCTACTTAAGAAAGTTGTAATGGTGACCTTGAGAGAGCATCAAGAACAATAGTTAGGTTGGCCAGACCTGATGCCAGGAAATCCAGTTCCTGTGGAGGCTGCTTGAGCCTTGGAAGTCCACTGATGATGGAAAGTAGAGCTTTGCTCCTGGGACGTCCCAGACCTCTGTGGCAGATGACATCACGGTACCTCTGGCCCTCCTCTGCTCTTCCGTCAGCTCTTGAGTTGCCCCTTTGCAAGGCTCATCTGCTCCATCTGTCTCTGTCTCTTCCTGGGTTATCTCACACAACTTCACGTGTGCCATGCCAGAAAAGAACCATTTCTTCCACTGCCAGAGGCTGGGCTCCTTCTTCATCCCAAGTGAATCTTTTGCTGTACACACACACACGCGCGTACTCTACTACAAACATGGCTTAAGAAATTATGAATGCTGAATATCCAGGAAGTTTCAGTGATGGCTTCAACTGCAAGTTAGCTGTTTTTATTCACCCTGCAGACTTTGATGCAGAAATATGAACATTTAAGGGCAGTATTTTAATGAAGCATAATTTATGAGTAGCCCGTGTCAGAGAAGTCACATAGATCTTATTTATTTGATTTAGACCCCACCCTCCCCACCAAGATCCCATGCCTCATGGACTTTTTGTCATGTATTTTGCCCATGTTATTTGTAGCCTGCCATTTTCACTGGGATTCAAGGCAGATCTCACAAAATGAGTCAACACAATCAATAGGATGAAGGATCCATAAGACAATCCAATGAGATTTGATGTGTAAAATATGATCCGGCACCAACCAAAGATCAAGACAGTGGTGAAATATGTCTCAGTGGTTAAGACACTGAACTGCAGACTGGAAGGTCCGTAGTTCAGCAGTTCGAGACCCGAGTGCCATGTGACGGAGTGAGCTCCCATCTCTGGTCCCAGCTCCTGCCAACCGGTAACGGAGATGAGCACCGCAGCCCTAGAGTCAGATTCGACTGGCTTTGATCAAGGGAAACATTTACCTTCACCTATGAATCTGACACATTAAATGGTGGCCCTGTGCTTTTAGAAGCTGCTCCGGGAAGTCAATGGAAGCTGTTCATGTCACCACATGCCTATGAGCAGAGCGCGCATGCCGGATAGGTGGCTGACTGAGCCAGGGTGGTGCAGGAGCCAGGCTGAAACCGATGAGATGGTGGCCGTTAGAGAAACGCGGTCTGTTATTTAAAATGCTGAGTAACAATCTCCTATCTTTGCATAGTTTTGGTTACTGAGCTTGAGGTAGATTGAGTGTATTTGAAGTTGGTCTTCTATGTTTTCTGATGTTTCTTTCCTTTCTCTCACCCTTACCCAAGATCTGTTAATTAATCCCCCTGATTTTGGGGCAAGGTAAGTCATGGTCATAGTGTGCTGACGCTAGTGTCTCTGTTGAGAAAGTGCAGAAGGGTTGTTTTCGTTTCGGTCCTTCCCAGGAATTCAAAGTGGTATGAATGTCTGAGAACAAGATTTTGACCGTCTTTCAAGTTGCTGGAGACTATCCTCTTTGACTTGGAAGGGGTGATTTTCATTCGAATTGGGCCCTGTGGCAGGGTGGTGGGAGGCACACTGGCCCCTGCAACTAACCCTTCACTACCTCAGGAATGTCATCCTCCCGGGCTCCCTTCCCTGTCGAATCAGGATGCGTGAAGCTGCTGCAGCAGAACATGTTGAGAGAGCTGGTCCTGTGGAGATGTGAACTCTGGGCCATGAAATACTTTGTAGGTTAAAGCAACACCTGGAATTGAACTGGAAACCTAACTGGTAGCCATTGGAGCAACTACAGAATGGGTTCAATATGCATCTTGTGCCTCAAGCCTAGTAGGAATTGAATTGTGGTATTTGGTACCTGCTGGATTTTCTGACTTTAGGGGCAGACCTATGTGGAGCATGTTACAGTACGCCAACCACATGGTTATCATGGCATGGATCCATGTGGCAATGTCAGCAGGTCAAGGTAAGTGTCAAACTCAGTGTTCGTTTGCCATATAGAAGTGCAAGAGGGACAGAACTCTGACAAAAACTGCTCTTTTTTCAAGAACAGCTGTGCCAGAGCTTGTGACTGACCCAAGGTCACATCAGCAGGTGCGAGTGGAGGAAGTGGGGAATCAAACCCAGTTCTCCCAGATTAGAGTCCGCACACTTAACCACTACACCAAACTGGCTCTCTAGTAGGAATTGAATTGTGGTATTCTGTACCTGCTGGAGTTTCTGACTTTAGGGGCATACCTATGTGGAGTATGTTACAGTAGGCCAACCATATGATTATTATAGCATGGATCCATATGAAAACGTCAGCAGGTCAAGGTAAGTGTCAAACTCAGTGTTTGCCATGTAGAAGTGCAAGGGGGTGGGAGCGTGAGAATGGAGAGCGTGTGGGATGCTTCGCTTTGTGCAGGAACCACACAAGTCTTATCTCCCTATGGGAAGAGCAAGTAACCTTGAATCTGCATAGCTTTGCCATAGCCATTACAAATACCAAGGGGGAGAATTACAGCTGGGAGGGGGGAGGCAAGGCGTTGCTTTTGGTGGGCCAAATGCCAAGGGTTGATTGGGAGAGACTCTTTGGGGGACCTGCTTGAATTGCGTATATCTATAACTTTCACGCCTTACTCTTCAGTTCTGACAAAGACGTGAACAGGCCTCAATGAACCTATCTCTATCAAAGAAGAGTGTGTTGTTGTTGTTGTTTTTCATCCCCCTGGGGGGAGGTTTTTATTGATTTCCCCCCCCCAGACTACAAAACTACAACAGAAAATATGGGAAAGGGAACTACATCTAGGGAAAAAAGTTCCACAACTAACTAAAAACCCAAGAGTAGGAGATCAATACATCAGCTTAACACCATGCTATTTTCAAAAAGCTACTAATAATACAATGAATTTAGTCGGTTATGCTAGATTAATTATCGTTTAACCATCCCTTTAACTGTTTAAAGAAATTCCCAGAGCATCCCCAAGTTATTTCAACATTTTTTCAGGCACAAATCAGAGTCCTTCAGCCCTTATTTATTCTTATCTTTTCTAATCCTCAGTTTATATGAGCTTTTGGGGGCAGCTGCCCCCTTTTCAGAGGGGGAGACTGTTAGCCCAAGCGTCCATTTTGGGACTATTTCTCTGGACTATGTTACACAGAAATTACAGCTTGATACAAATGAGGCTAATAAAGAGACTGTGGCATGGAGAGTTCAACCCGAGGGCACCCAGAGACGATACCAGCTGAGGCCGATAATCTGCTAAACCAACATTGATCCAGAAGGGCCCCGGAGTCTTCAGCTCATTATGTATATGTAAATACAGAGCTACAGCAAACACCGAAAACTCATTAGCTAGCCCAGACAGCATGTCTCCAAATGAGAGGCTTAAATCCAGATGTCCCCCTCTGCCAGACCACAATGGAAGTCCATTACACATAGCAACAGGTGAGTCAGCGCTACTGGCGTCCCGGCACGTATCTTCTGCCTCCGCCCAGGTACCTCCCATCCAGTTAATAAATAGATTGGAAATCGACCCCATAGCCAATCCCTGACCTTTGGGGACGGGCCACCTGGTAATCCGCTTGGGCCCACCCCCTCCTCATGCGCAGAAGGCCTTAAAACATACTGCACAGCGCGGCCACGATACCCCTTACCCTGCATCTACGACCCCTGTACGTCTGCTTCTCCTCTCCAATCCAGCTTTCTGTACCAAATCCCTGCCTCGCTTTACCTTAGTCTGCAGCTAAGGCAATACACGTGTTTTCAGCTGGTCTGTTGCACGTGCTTCTACCATTTTCTCCCCCTCCTACCCACCTCCCACTGGAAGTTTAGGAGCCGCGCATTCGCCTGAGGTAAATATCGCCCCCAATGATACACCCGCTAATGCAACAGTGCTGTACCCAATCTCTCTGCTTTTATTTAGTTCTTGTGTGTGTGAACGGTATTGTGTGTTTTCGACTGATACCCAGTAAAGCAAAGTGAATTTTACTTCCGTTTCTGTCTCTTCATTGAAATGCTTTGGCATAGCCCATCCTCCGTAGACATTGACCGGAATCCCAATTATTAAACTGTTCCAATTGTCTCTCATAAAGAGCAATTCGGCTAACAAGTCCTCGTCCAAAGACCCCAAGCCCAACTTGCCATCAGATTTGCTTTCTTTTTCCTCCCCTTTGCACTCTTCTGCTTCCCCTAGCTGTGTCCGTAGAAATTCACGTGCTTTAAAAACAAATTTGCTAAATACATAAGCATTACAGTTCTCCAAGGTAGCAGTCACATGCACCAGATAAAGCGGGGGGTGGGTGGGTTTGAGGCTGTTTCCTATAGAGGAAATAGACCCACAGTTGCATGATCACACCTCCCTTTGAAGCCGCGGGTGCAGCCCATCAGTGTGTGATCAGATGCAACTGCAGATGAGTTGGCGGGTTTTGTGCCAGACGTTTCCCATGCGCTTAAACGAGGAATTGATGAACTGCACCTCTGTACTGAGGGCTCCTTATGGAGGTTGCGATGATGTGCATATTGCGAAGGGGGGAAACAACAGCATGGAATCGGGATGGCCTGATAAAACCATCTCAACACCATGAGAGCACGCTGGAGCAATCAAACGGGAAGGTCCGTTCGTTGCCTGTCGCAACCCATTTATGACCAGATTTTCCCCGGTATCTTTTAACTCTGCTTCTGCCCACGGCTGCAGAGTGCTTTCCAGGTGTTGCGTAAACACACTCTTTAAATCTCCCCGGCATTCACACCTGTGTCAGATCTAATTGAGCATATGATCGCAGCCCAAGATTTAGGGCAAGTCAGTTTTCAAATTTAGGCAGAAGGCTATGTACAATGGGAA
>NW_015166669.1:13160-18226 GCF_001447785.1 Gekko japonicus | reverse complement strand
TTTGACTGGATATTAATTTGTACTACACCTTCCAGCTGATTGGTGGGCCACACGCTCCCACCAGTCAGCTGGAAGGCCCTTTAAATCGTGCAGTAGGGGTGGCCACAGGTGGTTGCTCTTGGGGCGGGGCTTCCCCCCGCTGGCCAGCTGGTTGTTGGTGGGAAGGAGCCCCCGAAATCAGGGGAAACCCTGCTCAGACCAGGGGTCAGGCAACCCTACCGTCCACCCACCAGTTGCCCTTCTATCTTGCCGGGACGAGGCTTCCGTTTATCAGCATGTGCCCACACCAAACTTGCTTCCAGGTGCCAGTTTCTACAGCCTCCCCGAGACTGGCTGGAAGCCTGAGACAGAGATGAGCTCGGACATTGCTTCTGCCCTACTGTTGCCTCTGTTGAAACCGGTTGGGAAGAATGATTGAATGACATAAAGCCTGGTCAAATGTATATTGACTTGAGACGAAAGCAGGCGAAGCAGTCACCTGCAGTGTTCCCTCTAAGCTGAGTTAGTGTGAGCTAGCTCACAGTCTTTTAGCCTCCGGCTCACACATTTTTGTCTTAGCTCAGGAAGGATGGCTCCAGAGCAAAGTAATTTATGCAGCAGCCAAATCGCTTGCTCACAACTTTCATGCCAGTTGCTCACAATGTAGAATTTTTGCACACAAGACTCCACAGCTTAGAGGGAACATTGGACCTGCCTTTCAGGAAGGACCCTCCCCAGTAATCTATGCTGCTTTAGGACCGGGGTGGGGGGAACCTCAGCGAATGTTTCCTTCCATCTGTAGTCTCCTTTAGCACGAGGTGTGAGCTGCTTCAACAGCAGCCAGGGAAAAAAAACGGCCGGGCCTCCTAGTAAGGCAGCAATTTATGCTGCCTATAAAAGGCGTTTATGGTGACATATTTAGTAACCTAATTAATACTCTGTGACAGAGGCTTCGTTGTCACTAATGCTGTGCAGCGGCACTCTCCCTTGAAACAGGGACACCTTCGCCCCTCCTGGCTGCTGAGAACAGGACCTGGTGTGCCCCCTCCCCAATGAGCCACTGGTCTCCGTCCAGTCCGCCCCCCCCCCGCGAAGGCAACATTGTCTGGCTCGTGTGGGATCTGCCCATGCCACGAGGGCGCCACCCGCTCCACGGCCCCTCCCCAAGCCATTCTCTATTCCGTCTAATCCCGCCGGATGTCATTAGCCGTCACTGCCTGTGTGTCACTGAAAGGAAAGAACATGGTATCAAAGGGAGAGGAGTGAAGGAGAGGCACTTTTGATCCCCTTGGCAGGTTTCTCTTTAATGATATGGATGGCGGGGGGTGGGTGTTAAGGGGGGGGGAGAGTGAGAGAGAGGAGAAAAACCCTGCGCCTCCTGCTCTGGCAGGTCCTTTTTTGGTCTATTTTCTTGCTTCTGCGATAACTTTGCTCCAACCCAGAATCTGGTACTTGGGGTCACCGGCCCCTTGAATTGTGCCCAGAAACAGACTGGGGGGCAATGTTCCCTCTAAGCTGTGGAGTCGTGTGAGCAAAAATTCTACTTTGTGAGCTCCTGGCATTAAAGTTGTGAGCTACTGAGATTTGGCTGCTGCACAGATAAGTTTGCTCTGGAGCCCTCCTTCCTGAGCTGAGGCAAAAATGTGTGAGCCAGAGACTAAAAAACTGTGAGCTAGCTCACACCAACTCAACTTAGAGGGAACACTGCTGGGGGCCAGCATCGGTGGGCCCAGACTGGAGTGATAAGGTATCCTATGATTCACCCAGTCAGCATCCTGGCCAGGGTTGCCAGCCCCCAGGTCCGGGCGGGGTTTCCCCCGCTTTTGGGGCCCCACCCCAAGCCCTGCCCCCAAGAGAAGAAGGAGGAGGAGGAGAGATTGGATTTATAGCCCACCCTTCACTTGGAGTCTCAGAGCGGCTTACAGACTCCTTTCCCTTCCCCTCCCCACAACAGACACCCTGTGAGGTGGGTGGGGCTGAGAGAGCTCTGACACAAACGGCTCTTTTTCAAGGACAGCTGTGCCAGAGCTTGTGACTGACCCAACGTCACATCAGCAGGTGCAAGTGGAGGAGTGGGGAATCGAACCCGGTTCTCCCAGATTAGAGTCCGCGCACTTAACCACTACACCAAACTGGCTCTACCCCCCCAACCACCCCTCTCCTGCCCCGATTGAAAGGGCTTCAGCTGATTGGTGGGAACCACGTGGCCTGTCGACCATCTGGAGGGCCCTTTCAATCTGGCAGGAGGGAGGGAGGGGTAGCTGCGGGCTGCACACTCAGCTCGCAAAAAGAGCTGGTCGGCGGGCCACATGGTCCCTGCTGATCAGCCGAACCCTTATAAATGGGGCGGGAGGGGAGGGAGAGGGGTGGCTGGGTGGGGGGTTGCTCTGGGGCAGGGCTTGGGAGTGTCCCTGCCCAACCCTGGAATGCCCCCCAAATCCCCCTGCCGGAGCAACGAGAGGACCAGCAACCCTAATCCTTCCTGGCTGCAGCATTCTGCACCAACTGAAGCTTCCCAATACTTCAATCTCAGCGTCTCCCATCCCAGCCACTAGAGAACAGCCTTCTCACAGAACCGTGCAGTAAGTACTGGTCCCGTTGAGCCAATGTGCTGTTTAGGAAAAACTTATAAACATGCCTCTGATGACCAGGTAAAGAAGCGTGTATAAATCGGAAGGGAGCCAGGAATTCCCCCTCCTTTCATTTCTGGCCCTCCATGTGCCACAAGAGAATAAGCAGAAGTCTCTGTGAAGTGGCTATTGTCGTGTACTAGCTGAACCGTACACATGGTCGGGCCGCCACGTGGCCCGACAAACTAGCGAAGCTTCACCACCAGGGACAATAGCAGCCATGAAATTAAAAGACGCCTGCTCCTTGGGAGGAAAGCGATGGCGAACCTAAACAGCATGATAAAAAGTAGAGACATCACCCTGCCAACAAAAGTCCGCATGGTCAAAGCAATGGTATTCCCAGTAGTCATGTATGGCTGCGAGAGCTGGACCATAAGGAAGGTCGAGTGCCGAAGAATAGATTCTTTTGAACTATGGTGCTGGAGAAGACTCTTGAGAGTCCCTTGGACTGCAAGAAGAACAAATCAGTCAATCCTTAAAGAAATCAACCCTGACTGTTCCCTGGAAGGCCAGATAATGAAACTGAAGCTCAGATACTTTGGCCACCCAATGAGAAGGGAGCACTCACTGGAGAAGACTCTGATGCTGGGAAAGACTGAAGGTCAAAGAAGACGGGGACGGCAAAGGATGAGATGGTTAGACAGTGTCATTGATGCAACGAACATGAAATAGAGCAAACTTCAGAGGATGGCGGAAGACCGGAAGGCCTGGCGTGATCTGGTCCATGGGGTCGCAAACAGTCGGACTCGACTGTGCGACTGAACAACAAAAATCCTAAAACCCGCCAACCGGCGAGTAGGGATTCTAAAGAGAACCTATAAGATTGTAACTCTTGTCTATAGCCTATCATGGGTGTGGGTGGGTGTAATGGGTGTGGTTGTAAACGGACATATAAGCAGCCCGCGGGGCCAGCATCTGTATCTCTCTCTTTCCAGAAATCACTTAAAAAGGATATTATAGCTTTGGAAAACGTGCAGAAAAGGGCAACTCAAATGATAAAAGGGTTGGAACACTTTCCCTATGAAGAAAGGTTAAAGCGCTTGGGGCTCTTTAGCTTGGAGAAACGACGGCTGAGGGGTGACATGATTGAGGTTTATAAGATTATGCATGGGAGAGAGCAGGTCGAGAAAGAGGTACTTTTCTCCCTTTCTCACAATACAAGAACTTGTGGGCACTCCATGAAATTGCTGAGCAGTCAGGTTAGAACGGATAAAAGGAAGTACTTCTTCACCCAAAGAGTGATTAACACATGGAATTCACTGCCACAGGAGGTGGTGGCGGCTACAAGCATGGACGGCTTCAAGAGGGAATTAGATAAGCATACGGAGCAGAGGTCCGTCAGTGGCTATTAGCCACAAGCTCAGGCTGGGGCAAGTGATGTTCTGTATTCTTGGTGCTTGGGTGGGGCAACAGTGGGAGGGCTTCTAATGTCCTGGCCCCACTGCTGGACCTCCTGATGGCACCTGGTATTTTTTGGCCACTGTGTGACAGAGTGTTGGACTGGATGGACTATTTGCCTGATCCAACATTGGCTTCTCTTATGTTCATATGTTCTTATGTTCTTATGACCATTGAGTTCCAAAAGGCAATTAAAGAAGAAGAGGATCCCCATGTGCCGCTTCCATTTATGGAGAGGGGGCACCTTCTCACAAGTAGGGGGATGTGATATCTAAGCAATCTGTGCCTGTTGCAGAACTCCATCTCCATTGTTGTAGTCCCTTGGCTCCCAAAAGCCTGTTCCTTCCAGCCCAGTAGAAAAAAGCAAGAGTTCAGTAGCACCTGGATTCAGGTCTGTGTATACGCAGGATGGGCTATGCCGATACGTTTCAATGAAGAGACGAAACAGGAGTAAAACAACACTTTCTTTACTAGTTATAATTCAATCACACAAGAATAATGATAAAAACCACACAGGCATACAAGAACTAGGAAGACCAGTTAGATATCACAGCACAGTCGCATGAGCAGGAATATCGTTGGTGGGGTATATTTACCTATAGCGTGGCTCAGCTCCGAAAACTTCCAGCGGGATGGGAGGGCGGAAGGGGAAGAAAATGGGGTAGAAAACACGTGAATCCAGACCAGCTGGGAACACTTGGATTGACCTTAGCTGCAGACTAAGGCAAAGCGGTTATCGGGAGTTTTGGTATAGCAAGTGGGACAAAAGAGGTTCAAGCAGACAAAGAGGGGTCGTTGGTATGAAGATGGATTTTCTCTTGGCTCTGTGCAAGATGTTTTAAGGTCTCTGCTGTGAGGGGAGGGGGTGGGCTCAAACGGATTACCAGGTAGCCCGACCCCTAAGGTCAGTGATTGGATATGATGTCAATATTCAAACTATCGATTAACTAAAGGGGAGGTGTCTGGGCGGGAGCAGCAGGTACGTGCCGGGTCACCAGTAGCGCTGATGTGATGGTTGCTATGTGTAATGGACTTCTATTGTTGGTCTGGCACGGGAGG
>NW_015166669.1:9896-11891 GCF_001447785.1 Gekko japonicus | reverse complement strand
TCCATTGTTAAGCTTGTCAGGTGGAGACACTTGGTCTGGGCGGGCTGATGAGTTCCTGTGTTAGTGATCAACCTTCATGTTTGCATTCATGAGGAGCTTAACGACTCTGTGGGCCCTGCTGGCTAGGTGTTGATCATCCTATGCAGCTGTCATTGTCTTGGTTTGCCCCCTGGTTGAACTCTGAGTTCCACAGTCTCTTCACTAACCCGTTCTGTATCAAGCTTATATTCACAAGGCATAGTTCATAAAATAGTCCCAAAATGGATGCCTCTGGTAACATTCAGATACAGCTGGAATGGGAGTCCATCTGTCCTTATATCTTGGAGAGTGAAATGAGTTCAGATGGCAAATGACAATAGCAGGCATTGGTAATGAGAGAAGAAACCTAGGTCTCAATTCAGTCCAGGAGGATGCATTGTCTTGAGCTTCGTTATCAGTTGCAATTCAGCAGCCTCTCTTTCTAATGTCCCTTTCAAATTACTAATTTTTGAATGTTGTGGTTTCTAATAGCAGTAGAAAGAGTCCAGTAACACCTTAAAGACTAACAAAATTTGTGGCAGGGCATGAGCTTTCGTGAGTCACTGCCTGACGTCTTCAGACACAGCCCAGCATATAGTGATGGACCCATTCAAATCATTCTGGTGGCACATCCATAACTGCACCAAAAATCTGACAGTTTGGTGTAGTGGTTAAGGTCGAGGAGGCAGGGCATGAGCTTTCGTGAGTCACTGCCTGACGTCTTCAGACACAGCCCAGCATATAGTGATGGACCCATTCAAATCATTCTGGTGGCACATCCATAACTGCACCAGTAAACGGACAGTTTGGTGTAGTGGTTAAGTGCGCGGACTCTAATCTGGGAGAACCAGGTTTGATTCCCCACTCCTCCACTTGCACCTGCTGGATGACCTTGGGCAAGACATAGTTCTGATAAGAGCTGTTCTTGAAAAAGGGCAGTTTCTGTCAAGAGCTCTCTCAGCCCCGCCTACCTCACAGGGTGTCTGTTGTGGGGAGGGGAAGGGAAAGGAGTTTTTAAGCCGCTCTGAGACTCCTTTGGGTAGTGAAGGGCGGGGTATAAATCCAATCTCCTCCTCCTCCTCCTCCTCCTCCTCTTCTTCTCCTTCTCCTTCTTCTAAGACAAGAACCACTGGAAAGAAAGCCTGCTGACTAAACCACAACTCTGCCCCAGCAAGAGATGGATGTTGCAGGTTCTTTCTTCAGGTAGGCTGCTCCTAAGAAGCTTCTCTTGTCAAGAGCTTCTGCATCCCCCAGACGCCTCCCACCCAGACCCCCCCCCCCCCCGCTTTCTAGGTGTGCAGATGGCCAATCGGAGCCATTAGGATCAAACTGGACATGATCCCAAAGGTTAGGATCTCCCGGCTTTTGCTTAAGATTCACAGCTGAGACCCAACTGCAACGGTGGGTGCAGCGATGGGGAGTGTTACCCCCGCGCCCGAGATGCGCGTCCCTTTTCTGGCTTAAATCCTTGCTCAGAGCTTTAGCAGGATGTTTGTTCCGATCATACCAAACGCGCCTTTTCCTGATCTGTGACTTGAGATGCCCGTTATTGAGCTTCTCCCTGTCACAACACAAAGCTCTCTGTTCCAGCCTTATCACAAGGAGCCTCTGGAAGAACAGGAGGCTGGGAGGCACAACAGAAGGGCCGGGGAGATCCCCAGGGATTCCAAGGGAACGATAACACTCCCGACCTTCATTCTGTCCCAGTCTCGCTACAGATGTCCCTTTCTTCTGCCCAACTGACTATGGTTGCCAACTTTGGGTTTTGGAAATTCCTGGAGATTTGAGGGTGCAGCCTGGGGAGGGGGGGTTAGAAGAGAAGAGATTGGATTTATACCCTGCCCTTCACTACCCAAGGGAGTCTCAGAGCGGCTTACAAACTCCTTTCCCTTCCCCTCCCCACAACAGACACCCTGTGAGGTAGAAGAAGAAGAAGAAGAGATTGGATTTATACCCCGCCCTTCACTACCCAAGGGA
>NW_015166669.1:0-8351 GCF_001447785.1 Gekko japonicus | reverse complement strand
ATAATAATAATACTTTCCATTTATTAATCGCTTTCCCCAGTGGACTCAAAGAGATGTACAGTTACTCATTATAGACAAGGGACTAACAATGTTTGTAGGGGATAGGGAAGACAACATATATTCATTTTTTTAATTGCATGCGCCGTCACTGCCCGGTGTAGACGTCTTCTGGCTTGGCTCCGTCATTTTCCGCACGGCTGCTTGTCGACCAGGCTTCAGAACCCGTATGTCAATCGTCACACTGCCACCGCCTGGCCAGAACATCCATTGCAGGGATTCTTTCGTAGCCGAGAAGCTATTTCGCCTTCCAAGCCTCGACCAGGATGTCCGACCGTCCGTTTACACCAAATTAAACAAATTGAAACAACTTAAGACCACATAAAATCTATGGCACTGCACCATGCTGAGGCCCCTCCCCTCCTCCGAACCCACCACTCTCCAGGCTCCACTCCCAGAATCTCCAAGAAGTTCCTGACACAGAGCTGACAGCCCTCAATGCCCGAGAGTCCACCCTCCAAAGCCGCCATTTTCTCCAGGGGAACTGATCTCTGTAGTCTGGAGCTGAAATTCCAAGATAAATCCTCCAGGCCCTACCTGGAGCCTGGCAACCCTGTTTAATGTGCCCAGTCTTAATGTGATCATGGAGTGTGCACGTGCGCAACACACACACACACAGAGAAATGCACACAAACACAGACACACAATGGGTAAATCAAGTTGGCCTGCAGTGAAAACCATTTCAGCTTCAAATCTCCATGGGGTGCAGTCGGGTGGTAATTTCCCTCTCGCCATGTCTAATCCCGGGGCCGGCAGAGTGCAGGGAGGAGGCTTGCTCTGGTGGCTGACGCTGGTGTCAGGCCCAGCCCTGTAATGAAGCCAGGCAGCAAACAAGCCACAATCAATAACCTCCTGTCTCGTGCAGCCTGAAGGCATATTCACAAATGGGACAGAGTCAGTCAGACAGGCCAGGGTTTCTATCCATCGCCGCGAGGGAGTTTGGGCTGGGAGAGGATTATGATGAAAACCACTCTGTGCCTTCCAAGCTCCCTGTGGCCTTTCCTTCAAGGCCAGGCCCTACTGGAAGGGCCACCCCCCATCAGCTGTGAAAAACCCTCACCAAAAAATGCATAACTGAGATGGAGTCAGGGAAAGGGAGAGGAAGGAGGGCTCTGCTTCACAGCTCCTGGAACAGGTGAGACTTCTGCGCATCACTTTAGTGAGCACTAAAATAAGTTTCTGCTGTCAAAGTTTCTGCGCTAAAAGTAGGGCTGGGCGGGCACTTCTGCTCCAAGCGCACCCAAATGCTCAGGGCTTCTCTTTTTTTGGTAGAAAAAGCCCAGCAGAAACTCATTAGCATAATAGGCCACACCCAACAGCAGAAACTCATTAGCATATTAGGCCACACCCCTGACAGCACAGCTCACTAGCCATGCCTTCCCTTGGCTTGCCCGGGCGCCCTGCGGCTGCGGGGAGCCTGGGCAAGCTGGCCCTTGGACAGGCCAGGGAAGGCACGGGGAGGCATTTAAATGCCTCCCCGATCCTTCCAGGCCCCCCCCCTGGCCTGCCCATCTCGGAGTCGCTGGTGGGGGGTCGCTCTCCAGGCCTTCCCTCCATAGCCAGGCACGCAGAGGTTTTGGCTGTAGTGGGCGTGGCCAACTCTGAAGCCAGCCGGAACTCCCTTCCTGTGCGTTCCTGCCCCAAAAATAGCCCTGCAAATGCTGCCTCAAGAAGGCAACCTGTAATATTTTTTGGTGGCGGGGGGGCGTTAATTAAGCCAATCAGCCTGTCGTTAGTTAATGCATTTCTGCTCCTTGTGGAGGAAGAAAATAAACAAGGGAATTTTGAAAGATAAAGCTCCACTTTTTCGTGACGATTAGGTAGTAGGGAAGCCATGTCACTACGTCAGTCCTCCGAGTTGTGCGTTTGGTCAGGTGCTTCGTGCGGGGACGCTTGCCTACTATGAATATCTCTCCCCTGCCGTGTCATACTCGGGAGAAGGCCAGGACACAGCAGTTTGCCTCGTCTCACTTTCAGGAGGAGGAGTTCTTCCGGTCTTCAGCACGTGGGGCACATTGGGTATGCCCATCTCAGCTCTCTGGGACCTTGATAATGAAGCTGGGCAGGGAGTGTTAAATGCAGTTTTGCAGGCCACTCTGACTTCTTACAGTTCAGCCTTTCAATTGCTGAGGTCTGTTACTTTCGAAACTGGGAACCAGTAGAGTTTGGCCAGTTCCTGTGATCTTTGTTCTGTTTTACTTGGTACTCCCCATGGGGGTGGGGGTGGAATGTCAACTGATCTCCAGGTGACAGAGATCCGTTCCCCTGCAGAACATGGCTACTTTGGAAGGGTGGCCTCTGTGGCAGTAGACTATGCTGAGGTCCCTTTCCTCCCCAAACCTCACACTCCCCAGGCTTCCCCCCTAAAATCCCCAAGGATTTCCAAATGTGGAGTTGGTAACTCTCGCTCCCCACCATCTCTTCATATAGATGCTTGCCTGTCCTCTGCTGCTTGGTTGATAGGCTGTGCAGTTTTGTTGTGGGGGCCACCTTCTTGCCCATGTGGTAAAGGTTCCCTTGCTCAAAAGCCAGTCGAATCTGACTCTAGGGTTGCGGTGCTCATCTCCGTTTCCAAGCCGAAGAGCCAGCGCTGTCCAAAGACATTTCCGTGGTCATGTGGCCGGCATGACTAAACAGCAAGGCGCACGGAACGCTGTTACCTTCCCACCAAAGTGGTACCTATTTATCTACTTGCAATTTCTTGCTTTCGAACTGCTAGGTGCTAGACATAGATAAAAGTAAAGGTCTCCCTTGCTCGAAAGCCAGTCGAATCTGACTCCAGGGTTGCGGTGCTCATCTCCGTTTCCAAGCCAAAGAGCCAGCGCTGTCCGAAGACGTTTCTGTGGTCATAGCAATGGCGATAAACAACAGAGTCTGCTGGGAGGAGGGTTGCCAGCTCCAGGTTGGGAAATACCTGGAGATTTGGGGGGCAGAGGCTGAGGAAGGTGGGGTTTGGGGAGGAGGAGGGGTTTGGGGAGGGGAAGGCCTTCAATGTGGTATGATGCTGTAGAGTTCACCTTCCAAAGTGGCCATTTTCTCTAGGGGAACTGATCTGTGTTGCCTGGAGATCTCCAGCCAGGGCTATTTTTGGGCAGGAGCGCACAGGAACGGAGTTCCGGCTGGCTCCCGAGTTGGCCACGTCCAACAGGAACTCATTAGCATAATAGGCCACACTCAACAGCAGGAACTCATTCGGATTGGCTACATTAGGGGTGTGTGGCCTAACATGCAAAGGAGTTCCTGCTACAAAAAAAGGCCCTGGGTTTTGACCACAAACAAGGTCAACAGAATAACAAGCAAAAGGTGGGTGTGGCTGGATGACCACACTTCTGGTAACATGGGGGTGCGGCCTAATATGCTAATGAGTTCCTGCTGGGCTTTTTCTACAAAAAAAGCCCTGTCTCCAGCCATCACCTGGAGGTTGGCAACCTTAGCTGGGAGATGTATTATGTCAGGACAGGAAGCAGGAAGAAGGGTGGAGTTTTGCCCGGCCCTAGGTTAACGTTGCCAGCCTTCTGGTGAGGCCTGGGGCTCTCCCAGGATTACAACTGATTTCCAGACTAAAAAGATCAGTTCCCCTGGAGGAAACTGCCGCTTTGGAGAATGAACTCTATGGCCTTGCAGTCCCTTCTTTTCCCCAACACTGCCCTCCCAGGCTCCAGCCCCCAAATCTCTAGGAATTTCCCAAACCAGAGTTGACAACCATAACCCAGGCTGCCTTACTGACTGATGTAGCCGTTGTGAATGCCCTGTTTAAGAAATACACTAATCCCTGTTTGGAATCTCCATTTTACTCATTCGCTTGATACAACAACATGCGCTGCCCTTTATCTCTTCTCGGCGATCTTTCCCCCCTTTTCTTCTCTCAGTGCTTAAAGGATGATGTGCAATTTTGTTTTGGTATGCTGCTGGTTGTGAAATGTTCCGAGTGCACTGTATCACAGACAAACCGTGAGCTTTTCTTCCCCTTTAGTGCAAGGGCTGGTGTATACAGAACACAAAGAAAAGCTCTGTATGCATCAGAGGTGAGGAATTCAAAGCTGGCTCTGGCTTTCTGGATAGCTGGCTGTTGTAGATAATAGGAAGAACGCCTTTGAATCTAATAGGTGTTTTTGGCATGAGTGTATACAAAGATGCAAGCAGGGGATCAAAATCTGAGGATGGGTCCAACCAAACAATTTCTTTGCAACACAGTTCTGAAAAAAAGGTGGACGCTCTGGAAAAAACGGAAGTGGGGTGCCGGGATTATTTAGGAATACATGGGGGCGCATTTGTTAAAAACTGATGTAGACGGTGTGTGTTTTCTTCCCACAGCAGTTTCCAAAGCCTCTAGACCCCAGAGATACTCTGTATGGGGGCTATACTAATGCCGCCTATCACTACTACAAGCTAAGACCAGGGAAGCAAATACGTAATTATGACTCTTCCAGTTTTATCAGTAAAACTAAAGGATAACTAACAGGCCATCCCAGAAACATATAGTCTTATTTGTACCACTCTCAAAATATTGTGACTCTTGCCATTGCTGAAGTATGCTCTCCATGAAATCTCAGGAGCACACCCACAAGGATCTCTATGTTTTTCTCAGGATTATGAGGTTTCAGTGGGCTCTTCTGTATTCACATTTTCCTGGCTTGTGTGTCTTTGTCGCTTCTTTTTTTCTTTTCTCATGTGTTTTGCTCCCTCTAGTGGTTGATCTGATATTACATAGCTGTTTGTCTGGCATAAAACCCTACTTTTTTGTTCCCTCTAGTGGTCAATTCGATACTACATACTATGCCATCAAAACCACAAGTTTTTATGCTGGACATTCAGTGGTGTAATAACAAATTTACCACTAGAGGGAGCAAAACACATGCGGAAAAGGGAAACGCCTGAAGCAACAGGGACACACAAGTGACAAAACTGAGTATGCGGAAGAGCCCAGTGTGTGGGTTTATCAATGAAACTTCAGACTGCATGTCTTGGGGACACACTGAAGGCTGTGTGGTGGTTTCGGCTAACACCATTGCCTTCACAACCCATCTTACTACTGCTTATGCCTGCTTACCACCTTGGTCCTTACCTTTCTATATGAAATGCTTAATGGTTCCTCATTATGCTACGCCATTTGCTCTAGCTTGCCTTAATGCTAACTCCTCAGAAGTTCTGAATGGGAGATTTTACGCTATTCCATATCCAGACTATCTTTGTCCTTGTGGCTAGGATAAAATGCATACTTTGTCTCGTAAAATATTAGAATGTTCTTTTTTTTTACTGTGTTTAGGAATCTTTGGATCTGACCCGTTTCATTTGTTTATTGTTTAACAATTTTCAAAGAGATGTTATTCCCTATCTGATGCTAGAACCAAATATAGCCTCATTGGTTGCTAAGTTCCTGTCTATCATATTTTCCTTTAGAAATCAATTTAGTATTCTTCTAAGCCATTGCTCAAGATCTCTCGATCAGAGGAGCTCTGAAAAGGAAAGGAAGCAAGCAAAACCTCGCAAGTCCCAAGACAAGAGGCAAGAGCAGGGTGCCTTTATTTACTTATTTACTGCATATATACCCCACTTTTCTCTCTCCACCCAAAGTGGCTTACAGCATCCTCCCCTTCTCCATTTTGTCCTCACAACAACCCTGTAAGGAAGGTTGGGCTGAGACTGTGTGACTGGCCCAAGGTCACCCGGCAAGCAGAGTGGGGATTCAAAAACAGCTCTTCCGGATCCTACTCCAACACCCTGGCCACTACACCGTGCTGGCTGGCTGCCCCGTGCACTGCTCTTTGCCTAAGGACCATTCTACTGAGGACACTTTGGCTAAACAATCACAGGAAGGCCCTTTCTGGACCAGAAATTATTACCAGTGAAACACTCCTTGGCATGTGATTGCATTTGTGGAGGCCTCATTTGTACGTTTATTCTGTGGCTGGTGGTTTCATCTTGGAACAATTTTCATCTGGTCCTTCTTGTATTTATATTTTATATCTGTATGATCGTACCGTACTATTATATATGCCAATATGTTCCTCACTGTGTTTGACCTCTGAAGAAGGCCTATGCAGGCCGAAACGCGTCAGGTCAAGTCCATTAGCCCTTGTGGGTTAGATTCTGGTATTTTTACATGAGGTGTGATTGGGCCCTTATATATATTTTAAATTCTTTGTTAATTTTGTTGTTGTTGTTCAGTTGCACAGTTGAGTCCGACTCTTCGCGACCCCATGGACAAGATCTCGCCAGGCCCTCCTGTCTTCTGCCGTCCTCTGAAGTTTCCTCAATTTCATATTTGTTGCATCTATGACACTGTCTAACCATCTCATTCTTTGCTGTCCTGTCTTCTTTGACCTTCAATCTTTCCCAGCATCAGGGTCTTCTCCAGTGAGTGCTCCCTTCTCATTGGGTGGCCAAAGTATTTGAGCTTCAGTTTCATTATCTGGCCTTCTAGGGAACAGTCAGGGTTGATTTGCAGCCATACATGACTACTGGGAATACCATTGCTTTGACCATGCGGACTTTTGTTGGCAGGGTGATGTCTCTACTTTTTATCATGCTGTTGAGGTTCGCCATCGCTTTCCTCCGAAGGAGCAGGCGTCTTTTAATTTCATGGCTGCTGTCTTTGTTAATAAATACATGTATATTTTTATATACTATTGATATGCTAAGCTTTTATTGTTGGCCCTCTTTTCTTTTTGACTAACCTTTTCAGGTTCTGGATCCCAGGTTTCTAGGTTCAGTTCCCCCCCCAACCCCTCTTTTTGTCCCTGGCTGCCACATACCACAGGCTTGCATTCTGAGAGATCCGTGAGGAGAGTGGCACTCACAAAGGGGGACTTCCCCATCTCCCCCTCCGGCTGCAGCTCACTGTGTCCCCCCTGCCCCATTCTGTTTCTGGGAGTCAGGGGCCCTCGCGAACAGCATCAGGACACAGTAGCAATCTGCAGCAGGAGGGGGCAAACCTGTGAAAATCCCTCCCTCGCTGACAGTAGAGCCTTCCAACTCCAGGATCCAAGTCACAGATTCCATGACGCTGGAGATTCAGTCGGGGAAGCGGAATCTGCCCATTTGGGGATTTCTTTGGGGAACTCAGCTCACAGCATTCCTGATCAGAAGAACATCATGAGGATGGTGTCAGCTGACCCAAAGACTTATACTTAGTAAAACAGTAAATCACCGTGTACAATTAAACAATATTTGTTGGTTTTTATATGCAATGTTTAGAATTCAATTATTAACAAAATTACAACAATAACACTACAATATGCAATATAAAGCTTAGCAGTACATACAGAGTAATACAGTACTAGTTACAGACAAACGATGGAGTTCTAGTACACTATCAGTTTGCGTGTCCTTCTTCAGGTTTGTCATTCTGTAATTATTTCTTCATTAGAATGAAGTGCTGCAAGCTGCAAAATGCTCCTCTATATAGGTATTAGAGTAATTTTTATGGTTTTGGTTATTAAGCATGTTACACTCCATTGCAGCTTGCAGCACTTCATTCTAATGAAGAAATAATTACAGAATGACAAACCTGAAGAAGGACACGCAAACTGATAGTGTACTAGAACTCCATCGTTTGTCTGTAACTAGTACTGTATTACTCTGTATGTACTGCTAAGCTTTATATTGCATATTGTAGTGTTATTGTTGTAATTTTTGTTAATAATCGAATTCTAAACATTGCATATAAAACCCAACAAATATTGTTTAATTGTACACAGTGATTTACTGTTTTACTAGCTATTATACACCGTGGTCCTGTTTGTTGTAATATATCCCAAAGACTTATACGGCAACCACCTTTCCAGAGAATGGCTCGCGTGAAAGTCCCGGGTGTTACTTTGAATGCTCCCAGTTATGACAAGATCACTTTTACCAACCAAAGGATCTCAATATTTTTGTGTGTGTGTCTCAAATCATAAAGTAGGGATGCCAGCCTCCAGGGTGGACCTGGGGATCCCCTGGAATTACAGCTCATCTCCAGACTACAGAGGTCAGTTCCCCTGGATAAAATGGGATAAAATGGCAGCTTGGGAGGGTTGACTCTTTGGTATTCTAACGCCGCTGAGGTCCCTGTCCTCCCCAGGCTCCACCCCCAACCTGGAGTCGGCACCCCGCTGCCTATCCTCTACCAGCGGGGTGCCTGGCAACCCCCTGGCAACCCCGACTCACTTCATGGAACAGCAGCTCAGCAATGTGTGAGTGGGTCTTTGACGCAAACATACTGAAAGAAACTCAGAACGTTTTCCAATTCTCCCATATAGACACCTGATACTTGTAAATGTTGTATGGTACATCCTTGTGGACCCCCCCCC
>NW_015166668.1:0-19007 GCF_001447785.1 Gekko japonicus | reverse complement strand
AGGACTGACCGTGATGGACAGGTGGTCTGGTTCAGTATACCGTGGCTTCTTCGCCTCCTGTAAGGTAGTTTTAAGGATTCCCGTGTGTTCTCACAGTTTTCTTCCGGAGCAATACGGGGATTCCAAACGGAGTCTCCCAGACCCCAGTTCGGAACTCTGATCACGAAGGAGAGGGGTTGTGGCTCACTGGCAGTCTGAGTAGACAATACTCACCTTGATGGAACGGGGGTGTGATTCAGTACAAGGCTTCAGCTTCATCGGTTCATATGTTTACTGGACCACACTGGTGTTTGCAGTGTGGCTGCTGTTGAAGAGCAGCAGGCCGCCAGCCCTGGGTGAGTCCTGCAAGTCCTGTGGGGTTCAGTAGCCTGGCTCTGATTGCTGCTGGGCCAGGCCCAGGGGAGTTGGACCTCAAAGGCTGGAGCAGCTGTCTCAAGGGCACCGTAGACTATCTCAGCCAGAGCTTGAAGGCAGACAATACTGTGTGGTCAACGTTAACTCTGCGTTGAGTTAGTGTGAGCAAGCTCACAGTTTTTTAGCCTTCGGCTCACACATTTTTGTCTTAGCTTAGGAAGGATAGCTCCAGAGCAAAGTAGTTTACACAGTAGCCAAATCACTCGCTCACAACTTTAATTCCAGTAATTCACATAGAAGAATGTTTGCTCACAAGACTCCACAGCTTAGAGGGAGCATTGTGTGTGGTGGCCCAGTTTGTACTGTATGTACTGTACAAATCTCTCTCTTGTCTGTCCACATCTCCAGTCTCTGGATTTACGGGTTCCATATTTTATTCTTTTGATTTAATCAAAATATATCAATAACGTTCAAGATTTTAAGAGCATTTCTTCTCCTGTTCTGCTGTATGTGTTCCCTAAACAAGCTTATTAACCTTAATGTGATCTCAAGAGCAAGTTTCTGCAAGAGAAGCCAGAGATTACCTCCTCCTTCCTTTGGTCACTTATTTCTTCTTTTCCAAGTCATCCTGGTGTGTGTTTTCAGTACTGATGAGGTTTTCCTAAGCCCTTGGCTCTGGGTATAGAAAGTCAATACCATGACTATTGACCATACTTGCAGACTGGTATTTGTATGTTATCTTTCTGAAATGAATTTGGTCCCTCTTTTGCAGTTGGAGATGTGATGGAGAAGGGGAGTGAGAAGGAATCAGGAAGGAGAGTTGTGGGAAAAGACAACAATCCACAGGTGAAAGCAACATCTGGAGGTCAAGTGGTACCAAAGAGACGTTGCAAAAGAAAAAGGAAACCAGAACAGAAACAAAGGAGTAATAAGTCTGACGTCTCAACCAAAGATGAAACAGGGAAGAGAAAGAGGAGACCTAACGGTGCCATGAACCAGAAAAGATTCAACTGCAAATTCAGTGGTAAAACATATCACAGCATGCCATCATTCTTGAATAGGTATAAATGTGAGGAATATGGAAAGCGCTTCCATTGCAGTAGTGCAAGAACTAGGCATCAAAAGATTCACACAGGGGAGAAACAATATAAACGTTTGGAGTGTGGAGAGGGCTTCTCCAAGAATAGCAACCTAACTGCACATGAAAAGATTCATACTAGAGAGAAGCCATTTAAATGCTTGGAGTGTGGAAAGTGCTTCTCTCGGAATTACTCCCTAAAATCACATCAAAAGGTTCACACAGGGGAGAAGTCATATAAATGCCTGGAGTGTGGAAAGTGCTTCTTTCAGCGTAGCTACCTAACTTCACATCAAAAGATTCATACTGGTGAGAAACCATATAAATGCTTCGAGTGTGGAAAGTGCTTCTCCTATAGTAGCCACTTAAATGTTCATCGAAAGATTCATACAGGGGAGAAGCCATATAAATGCTTGGTGTGTGGAAAGTGCTTCTCTCAGAGTAGCAACCTAAGGACACATCAAAAGAGTCATAATGTGGAGAAGCCATACAAATGCTTGGAGTGTGGAAGATGCTTCTCCCACAGTTGCAGCCTAACTTCACATCAAAAGGTTCACACAGGGGAGAAACCATATAAATGCTTGGAGTGTGGAAAGTGCTTCTCTCGAAATAACCACCTAAAATCACATCAAAATGTTCATACTGGGGAGAAGCCATATAAATGCCTGGAGTGTGGAAAGTGCTTCTCTCAGAGTACCCACCTAAGGACACATCAAAAGGTTCATACTGGTGAGAAACCATATAAATGCTTCGCGTGTGCAAAGTGCTTCACTAACAATAGCCACTTAAAGGCACATCAAAGCATTCATACTGGAGAGAAGCCATATAAATGCTTGGAGTGTGGAAAGTGCTTCTCTCACCATTGCAGCCTAACTTCACACCAAAGGGTTCACACAGGGGAGAAGCCATACAAATGCCTGGAGTGTGGAAAGTGCTTCTCTCAGGGTTGCCACCTAAGGACACATCAAAGCATTCATTGGAGAGAAGCCATGTAAATGCGTGGAGTGTGGAAAGTGCTTCGCTCGGTATGACTCCCTAAAATCACATCAAAGGATTCATACTGGGGAGAAGCCATATAGATGCCTTAAGTGTGGAAAGTGCTTTTCTCAAAGTAGCGCCCTAACTACACATCAGAAGGTTCACACCGGGGAGTAGCTGTACAAATGTATGGAGCATTGAAAGGGGTTTTCTCAGAATGGCACATCGAACGATTCATACGGAGGAGACTTCTGGGGGAAATAGTGACGTGAAGGGAGCACTTTACAAAGGCTCCAGACATATCTCCCTCTTGGACTTACCACATCAGGAAAGGAGAGAATATATTCCTATATCCTTACCACTCCCCCGTGGGGGAGACCCAACTGACAGGTGAACCCATCTCCACCAGGTTCTCATTCCAGCAAAAGCAGCAGAGAAAAAGTTGTAGCTGTTTGGTATCCTGTTATAAGTTTTATTTTGAATAATAACATTATTCCTGATAATCCACAGTATTAAAAAATGGTTTACTTTTTATTTGTATTATTAAAACAAAACAGTTTGGTGTATTTCGTTTGTTTAATGTTGAAAATGTGTAATTTCTGAAAAATTATTAATTAAAAAAAAAGCAGCAGAGAAAAGTTGGGCTTACTTCAGAGATCCTCCATTACACATCTCTTTTATTCTTCTCAATCCTTTTTTTTTCTTAAGAGTTCCCACCATCTATGGTCTATACTATCCTTTTCTAAAGTTTCTAATGGTGCCCATCTAGATATACCTTTTAACCACTTTGGTTGCCATTTCTTCCAAATTCTTAATGTATTTCTCCTAGGACCTGTCTCTAATTTGTCTTCTCTTTCCCCTATATTTGTAAATATACCATATTTCCCTATTCCTTTATTTGCTTCATTTTCAAATTTGACCCATTTCTGATTCTCATCTTCCTCTATTTCTAAAAGTGTTTTCAACTGGAACCTTACTATGTCTGGTACACCCCCACCCTAGTTCTGAATTATGACTATAACTTATTTATTTATTTTTGAGATTCTCGTCCTTGTACTACCAGATATCCATTCCCTTACTGTTGCAGTCCATTTCTCCAGTTTTTGTTTGGTCATCTCTAATGGTTGTACTTGAAATAAATATGCTAATTTAGGTATCCAGAACATTTTTACACTCCTAATTCTGGACTCTCTTTTCCATCTTTTCCTATCTCTTGTTATTTTTCTCCAAACATCATTATAGTTTTTCTCTACAATCTTATTGATATTCTGATATATTTCTACTCCTAAATATCTAAATTTCTTGACTCCCAATCCTATTGTGGTTAATATGTTAATTTCTTCCTTTCCTCTCGATTCACATTGTGGTATAATACTTCTGATTTCATCAGATTTATTTTTAAACCTGACATTGTTTCAAAATCCTCTAGTATCACCTTTGTCTCTTTAATTCCTTCCTTTGGGTTGGACATTATTATTATATCATCTGCAAACAGATTAATCTTCATATCTTCTTTGCCTATTTTACAACCTTCTATCCTTCCTGAAGTTCTAATTCTTTCCGCTAATTGTTCAATCGCCATTATGAACAAAAAGGGTGAAAGTGGGCATCCTTCTCTTATTCCCCTTGTAACTGAATGAATTTTTCTTTTCTTTTTTAAATTTTTTTTATTTCCCATATCACATGATTACAGCATAAATCATACATTTTGAAATACTGTAAAATATATTACATGCTCTTATACACCGTATCCCTGGCAATGCCTGCTTACATTATAAGTGTTAGATAACAAAAAGATTTTTCCCCCATCATTGCCAGTGATTGCTTGAAAAACTATTTTTTTTCTCCTTAAACTCCTACTCAAATAATACATACTTAATAAAGTGATATTTAGTGTTATCCCAAGCTGTTTCTCTTGTCTCTTAGCTATAATATATTTTGCCTATTGATGGCTCTTAAATAAAAAGATAAACCAACGGCCACAAAATTTAAACCTTCGTGGTGGAGTTCTTAGAGGTTGCCACCTCTCTATGCGACTTTGGAAAATTCCAAAGGGGGTCTTTCCCTGTGACCCCACCCTATGGGAGGTAATAGGGGAGTTCCTTCCGAGTGCCTTACCCGCTGTGCTCTTATTATACTATGATACCAATTTATTTAAAGTGAAATATTAATGTTAACACAAATTCTCTGAAATTAAGCTTATTGTTCTCTCACTTGAGGGTTTTTGAGTCCAAAACTTAAAGTTCCAAGGCTTTTAACATATCCTCTCCAGACTTGACATCATGGACGTTGAAAACTCTGCCTTTGTAATTTATGTGTAAGTGTCCCAATGGAAGCCATCGATACCTAATCTGTTTTTCTGCCAGGCGCTGTGTAATCGGTTTCAGGTTCCAGCGTGCTGTTAGGATCTCTGGTTGTAGGTCCTGAAATACTTGCATCCTGGTATCTTCTAGTTTAAGTCCATTATTCTTCCTTGCAACTTCTAACACAATGTTCTTTACTTTGATGTCTGACAGCTCGGCCAGAATGTCTGGGATGAGAGTAGGAGAGCCTGTTTGCGATGGCTTCAGCCGATAAGCTTGAATAATTGGTGCAGCTGGCAGTTGCAATAATGCCTGGAGCCATTCATTTAAAGAGCCCGTGAGGTCTTTGTCGATAGCAAAATTTGGGGAAATTCCCGAGTTTTATTTTTCTTTCACAGGCTTTTATATCCAGGAGTATGATTTTAGACTTACTCCATGTCTCAAAGGTTTTTAAGTTTTGTATATCCTGTTTTTTCTTAGCAATCTGCTCCAATGCCTGGTCTGCTTTTTCCTTCAGATCAATTAGGCTCAGGTTCATCGCAACCAGTTTCTGATGAATGGGAGTAATGCTGTCTTTGAGGTCTTTTTTCAGTTCTACAAACATGGTCTGTATATCCTTTTTCGTGATAGAGTCCTTCCGCTTTCGTTTGCTTTGTCGACCAGCAGTCTCCTCATCTGAGTCAGCTTCTAGTGGGGGGGGGGAGTCATCCTCTGAAGATTGCACAATTCTCTCAGTTTGTTGAGACTCCTTGTTGTTTTTCTTGGCTCCTTTTCCTCCTCTTGGCCTCCCTATCTCTTTCAGCCTGCAGTTTTTATCTTTATAGTCCTCAGTTGATTTGTTTTTTCACATTTTTTGGAGCACAGACGCGGAGGTCTTCTCGGTCTGACTGCGCAATCTCGCAGCCACCGGAAACGCCATGAATTTTTCTTTTAACCTCCAACTATCTTTCAAATAATATCCTCTTGAAGATGAATTTCTTTTTATTCTTAATAATTGGCTAAATGGAAGGTTATATTATAAACCTATAGGATGGTGTGAAGCAGAGGTCATTTCGGGGGGGATCGCAGTTCCCCTGGGTGAGGTACAGGGGGCGGGGCACATGACGAAGCCCCGCCCCCTGCTTCCGGCCACCCCGCTTCCGGCCCTCATTCAGCCAGGAGGAGGGAGGAGAAGAGGGAGGGTAAGTTGCTTCCTCCCCGCCTTTCCCCACCCCTGCCTGCCTAGGGCCAGGGAGGGCGTTCGTGGGGCTTCCTTGCACTCCCGCCGGCCTTGCAGGTCCACCACCAGGCCCCTCATGGGGCTCAGCAGTGGAGTTGCAAGGCCGGCAGCGACAGCCGGGACCGTTGGGGGTGGGGTGTGTGGCCTTATGACACACTTCCGGTGATGTCAGGGGGTGTGGCATATGCTAATGAGTTATGCTAATGAGTTCCCCTACCTCTTTTTCTACAAAACGACCCCTGGTGTGAAGTATAATGCAACAGTGCATTTTTATCTGTTTCCTTTTTAAAAATACTAATTGCCGAAGTATTATTTATATTTTTATAAACTATTGCATCCAAAAAAAGTCATAGTTACTAAATCCCAAGTGCCAGAGAATTCAATAGCGATATGCCTATTAGTCAACCATTCAACAATATCAGCAAACTTCTCTCCTTAAGAACATAAGAGACGCCAATGTTGGATCAGGCCAAAGGCCCATCTAGTCCAACACTCTGTGTCACACAGTGGCCAGAAAAACCAGTGCCATCAGGAGGTCCACCAGTGGGGCAAGGACATTAGAAGCCCTCCCACTGTTGACCCCCCCCCAAGCACCAAAAAGACAGAGCATCACTAAACTGAGAGTTCCTATCTATACCTTGTGGCTAATAGCCACTGATGGACCTCTCCTCTATATTCCTATCTAATTCACTTTTGAAGCCGTCCATGCTTGCAGCCGCCGCCACTTCCTGTGGCAGTGAATTCCATGTGTTAATCACTCTTTGGGTGAAGAAGGACTTCCTTTTATCCGTTCTAACCCGACCGCTCAGCAATTTCATTGAGTGCCCACGAGTTCTTGTACTGTGAGAAAGGGAGAAAAGTACCCCTTCTCTACCTGCTGTATCCCATGCATAATCTTATAAACCTCAATCATGTCACCCCTCAGTCGTATTTTCTCCAAGCTAAAGAGCCCTAAGCGCTTTAACCTTTCTTCATAGGGAAAGTGTTCCAACCATTTTATCATTTGAGTTGCCCCTTTCTGCACTTTTTCCAAAGCTATAATATCCTTTTTAAGGTGTGGTGACCAGAACTGCAGACAGTGTTCCAAATGAGGTCTCATCATTGATTTATATAGGGGTGTCAATTGGTTGAGAATTACAATCTCAGGATTGTAATTCTCAATCGTTCCAAACTCTTGTTGAGAAATGAACTGATATTTGTGTCAGATTAGCGTAACACTCTGCTGTAAAGAAGCAGGCGATTGACAGAGCCACTGGACTGCCCATGGCTACTCCACGGATATGGAGATAAAATTGATCCTAGAAATGAAAGAGATTTTTCTCTAGAACAAAATCTAGATCTCAATTTGAAAGAAAAAGTGGTGTCACAGACTGGTCAGGCAACGTGGGAGTTAAACTGTTGGACTTTATTTTGGAATTGAGTGCCTAGGCACAAGATAGTGGGCTGTATACAGGGATCATTTGGGGCCGGAGCGTGCCGGAGCACTGCTGTGGCCGCCCAGGAGGGCACAAGCCCCGCCCCTAGCTCCCCACCCCCCAGCTCCTTCTCTCTAGAGTTGTGCCGCAGCAGCCCCATAGAATATAATGGGGGTAATCGGCGGGGTCTACAGCACAGCGATGGCGGACGCCTTTCCCAGCTCTCTGGGAAGGCGTGCCATACAGCAGCGAGGGGGAGAGGCGCTACTGGATCGGCACCTGCATGGGGGTTCGGGGGGAGTTCCCAGGCCAGGCTGAGTGAAGGGCGGGGTATAAATCAAATCTCTTCTAATAGCCATCAGTGGCTCTTAGCCACGAGGTATAGATAGGGACTCCGGGGCATGTGATGCTCTGTCTTCTTGGTGCTTGGGGGGGTTAGTCTCCTGCCCCCACAGGTGGACCTCTTGACGGCACCTGGTATTTTTGGCCACTGTGTGACAAGAGTGTTGGACCGGATGGGCCATTGGCCTGATCCAACATTGGCTTTTCTTATGTTCTTATGCAGGGCCGGCCCGAGGTTGTCCTGCGCTCTAGGCGAGCGCAGATGCCAACCCCCCGGTGGGGCCTGGAGACCATCTGGCGCATTTTCACTTTCCGCCCTTCTCAGGCTGCCCGCCCCTGAGAGGCGCACGGTAAGGGGGAAGCGCGCTAGTCTCAACCCCTTCGCCAGGCAGGCAGGCAGGCCGGAGCTCCTTGCCTCCCCCCCATCTGCGGAATCAGCTGCGGCAGAGTCCATCAGTGCTGACTGGAGGGAGGGACTAGCCGGGAAGGCAGGTGCGCTCGCTGGCTGGCCGGCCGGCCACTGTTGCAGCAGGCGCAATGAGTGCTCCATGGTGGTTTTGGCGGCGGCGGCGGCGGCGGCAGCAGCTCCTGGCTCCAGGGCTCTTTGGCTGCTCCTGCTGGTGAAAGTCCCGACGGGCCGCTCGCTTGCTCCATGCCTCTCCTCCATAAGGGGGCTGAGGGGAGCGCTGTGGGGGGCGGGGGGGCCTCCAACAAGACCAAGCCGCCCACCGGGCTCCTTCGATGACGGGACCATTCGGATGGCCCGAGCTGCGGATCCAGGTGCTGCTGCTGCTGCTGCTGCTGGGCTGCTGGCCACCCCTTGGGCGGTCCCTCCCTCCCAAGGGAGCCCCGAACTCACTTCCCGGTGGGGCGTGAGGAGGGGGCATTAGGACCCCACGCGGGCGAGCGGGCTGGCGTGGCGACAGGAGCTGCTGCCCACTTGCCCGTCTGCTCCTCTTGGCTCGGCTCGGCGCCTGGCTTACTCCCTGGGCTGTGGTGGTGCTGAGGAGGGCGGGGGAGAAATGCCAGCCGGTGGCTCCCCAGCCCCGGACCAGCTCGGACGAGCTGCGAGAGGCGGCGGGTGACAGCAGCAGCGCAGGTAGCAGCAGCCGGTGGCGGGGAGCCCTCGGGGAGGACTGGCGACAGGGCTCATGGGGACTGGAGCGCTCATTGCGCCTGCTGCAGCAGCGCTCCCCTCGGCCCCCTTCCCCCCCACCCTTTTTGCCTGGCCGGGCTGCGGCCGAGAGGCTGCCAGCGGCCACCCCTGCCTCTCTTCTCGTGCCCTAACGGCCGGCTCACGCTCTAGGTGAAGGCCTAGTTCGCCCAGCAAACGAGCCGGCCCTTTTCTCTTTTTTTATAGTTTTATTTTACATTTTCCAGACTTACAAACATTTTTATATTCTTTCATAGTACATAAGTTTGAGTCAGTTTTCAGAGTCTAACCATTTATATAGTCCTTTCCATCTTTCAACAAAAGTCTCATCCTTTTTCCCTTGTATTATCACATTCAGTTTTTCTATTTCTGCTACTTCCATCATTTTATATTTAATCTCTTCTAATTTGGGTGTATTTTCCATTTTCCAATATTTAGCCCATAATATTCTGGCCGCTGTAACCACATATATAGTAACGTATTTTTCATTGTATTTAAGCGTTTCTGGCATAATGTTTAACAGGTAAATCTCAGGCAACAAGTCAAGCTTTATATTAACAATTTTTTCTATTAGCTTTTGAACTTTTTCCCAGTATTTCTGTACCTCCCCACAGCTCCACCACATATGGTAAAAAGTTCCCACATTTGCTCTACATTTCCAACAAATGTTGGAACAATTTGCGTAACATTTTGCTAATCGCTCCGGTGGCCAATACCATCTATGGAAGATTTTAAAGATATTTTCTCTATAATTCGATGCTCTCATTACTTTAAATGATTTCCAAATCTTAGCCCATTTGTCGAGCTGGCCCTTTTCTTATGTTCTTCTTCAATAGCCCATCTAGTCTCACACAGTGGCCAACCAAGGCATAGAGGGTGAGGCCTTTCCCCGATGTTGCCTCCTGGCTCTGGGATTCAGAAATTTAGTGCCTCTGAATGTGGAGGTTCCCCATAGTCCAGAACCTGAAAAGGTTAATCAAATGAAAAAGATGGCAAAGAACAAAAGCTTAATATATCTATAGTATATAAAAAGATACATGTATTTATTAACATAAAATTAAAATATATATAAGGGCCCAATCACACCTCATGTACAAAAACCAAATTCTAACACACAAAGGCTAATGGACTTGACCCGACGCGTTTCGGCCTGCATATAAACACAAAGAGCTCTTTGCCTAAGGACAATTCTACTGAGGACACTTTGGCTGAACAATCATAGGAAGGCACTTTCTGGACCAGAAATTAATACCAGTGAAACACCACTTGGCATATTGATTGCACCTGTGGAGGCCTCATTTGTACTTTTATTCTGTGCCTAGTGGTTTCGTTTTGGAACAACATTTTTCTGGTCCTTTTTGTATTTATATTTTGTATCTGTATGATTGTACTGTACTATTACATTAGCCAATATGTTCCTCACTGTTTTTGACCTTTGAAGAAGGCCTACGCAGGCCGAAATGCGTAGGATTTAATGATATAATAATGGCATATTATATCATTAAAACTATTTGGAAAGATAAAGAGGTTAAGCATCGTAAAGAAAGACAACATAAACTTGCATGGAGCCATCATCTTGGTTCCACAGTCCCTTACATATAAGGACAATCAAAAAGGTATATTAAAATGTTAAAACCGTACAATACCAAATATAATTCAATTATTTGAACTTTGTATATGAAATTACTACTGGGCTAAGAGTATTTATAGCCCCTCCCCCCTTTTAAAATGGTATGCTTAAGCTCTTGAGTCTTGTGAGCCTAAATTCTACTTTGTGAGCTCCTGGCATTAAAGTTATGAGCAGGCGGTTTGGCTGCTGCATAAATTAGTTTCCTCTGGAGCCACATCCTCCCTGAGCTAAGACAAAAATGTGTGAGCCAGAGGCTAAAAAACTATGAGCTAGCTCACACTTACTTAGCTTAGAGGGAACACTGGCCCCAGAGACCCCTCATCAGCTTGGTTGCCCTCCTCTGTGCGTTTTCCGGCTCTGCAATGTCCTTTTGGAGATAAAGGGACCAGAACTGTACACAGTATTCCAAATGAGGCTGTATCAATAGTTCTATACAGGAGCGTTCCAACATTGGCCGTTTTAATATCAATCCATTTCCTAATAATCCCTAACACAGGGTATGCCTCTTTCACCGCTGCAGCACACTGGGTGGACACTTTCATTGGGCTCCCCACTACGATCTCTTCCACTCTCCGTCTCAGCAAATTCAGACCCCATCATCCTGTACTTGAAGTTGGGGGGGTGTTCCCCCCCCTCCCAATTGTTAGCTGCAACACCTGAGTCTCTGTTTGAATTATGATGGGGGGATGAGGTAAGAGACCACTGGCTTGATAGGTGCACGAGGTGGGGATCAAACGCCGGCTATGTTACACTATATAAATGAAACTAAGCCCTCGGGGCCAGATGAGCTGCAGCCAAGGGTACTGAAAGAACACACGGATTTAATTTCTGAGCCTCTGTCCATTATTTTTGAGAAATCTTGGAGAATAGGTGAGGTGTCAAAAGATTGGCGACTGGCAAATGATGTCCCCATCTTCAAGAAGGGGGGAAAGGAGGATCCGGGTAACTACCGACCTGTCAGCTTGACGTTTGTACCTGGGACAGTTTTAGAACAAATCCTCAAACAGACAGTCCCTGAGCATTTAGAAAGGATGGCTGTGATTACGAAGAGCCAGCATGGGTTGCTCAAGAAGTCATGTCAGGTTGACCTTATCTCTCTCTTTTTTTTTTTTTGAGAAAGTTACTACCTTGCTGGATCAGGGGAATGCAGTAGACATAGTCTATCGATTTCACATAATGTTCTTGTTGACGAGTTGGTAAAATGTCGTTTGGATCCTATGACTGTAACTGGCTGATAGATGGCACCCAAAGAGTGTTTGTTAATGGTTCCTCATCCTCTTGGAGAGGAGTGACAAGTGGAGTGCCTTCAGGATCTGTCCTGGGACCTGTTTTGTTCAATATCTTCATCAATAATATGGATGAAGGGATAGAGGGAATGCTTATTCAATTTGCAAATAATACTAAATTGGGAGGGGTAACAAATACGGTAGAAGGCAGAGTCAGGACACAGGATGATCTTGACAGGCTGGAAAACTGAGCTAAAGAAAGAAAATGAATTTCAATGGAGTTAAATGTAAAGTTATGCATTTCGGTAGGAAAAATCAAATGCATAATTATAGGTTGGGAGAGACTTGTCTTGGCAGTAGTATTTGTGAAAAGGATCTAGGGGTCTTAGTAGGCCACACACTGAACGTGAGTCAGCAGTGATGTAGTAGCTAAAAAGGTAAATGCGATTTTGGGCTGTATCAACAGAAGTATAGTGTCCAATGTATGGAAGAGTGACGCCATTCGCTGCAACTCCCCGACACATGATTGGTGGGGGACAGACTTCTGTGGAAAGTGGGGGGGGGGTGGCTCGAAACCCGCACCATCCTGGAGGGGGAAACGGGATCCCATTGTTGCACTCTGCCTGAGTGGCGGTGGAAAGGCTGGTTATGTCTCTGGGCATTTCCCAAAGAAGCCCTGGTGCAGGACTGGCTCGGGGGGGGGGAGCCATGCTTGGCTGAAGCGGCAGGACAAAGTCCAACTAGACCAGCAGCGAGGTCACCTTCCAGACCATGACAGTGTTCCCTCTAAGCATGCAAAATGTAACAAGCCACGTATATAGACAACTGTGTTCTGTAATTCCATTTCAGCGTCTGATGAGTAAATAGAACTTTGTTCTTAAAGGTGCCACTGGTCTCTAACTTTGTTCAGTTGCTCCAGAGCAATATGGCTTCCCAGCTCGATCCCGCTAAGATGGGGGTGTTGAACTCATTTGTTATGAGGGCCAGATCTGACATAAATGAGACCATGTTGGGCCGGGCCATGTGTGTCATAAAATGTAACGCCAGGTAGCAGAGAAATAAACTTTATCAATGACACAAACACAAAGGGATTTTTTTTTAGTTAAAACAAAAACATGCTTAAAACATTAGCACTCTTGCAATATTCTCTTTATTTAACAGTGTCTGCTAACTGACACCTCTTGCTCTGAATTATTGCAATCTTGAGTATGCTGTTCAGGTGTGTACCTGTAAACTGCAAACCTACGATGATGCAGCAGCAGCAGAACTGGAAGAAGAAGCAGAAGACAGCCAGCTCCACTGCGGGCCTGAGAGAAGCCCTCCGGGGGCCTAATCCGGCCCCCAGGCTGCACGTTTGACACCCCTGCTCTAAGCCGAGTTAGTGGGAGCTAACTCACAGATTTCTAGCCTCCGGCTCACACATTTTTGTCTTGGCTCAGGAAGGATGGCTCCAGAGCAAACTAGTTTCTGCAGTAGCCAAATCTCTCGCTCACAACTTTAAGGCCACTGGCTCACAAAGTAGAATTTTTGTTCACAAGACTCCACAGCTAAGAGGGGGCGTTCCAACAGAGTCTGGTTCTGTGTGGAAGCTGCAGTTTCTTCATTCGCAGACACACACAAGCACACACACTTCCACAATCCTCTTTATGTTTCCAGTACATTTTATAATAATGGAAACTTAAGATGTGCAGTAGTTCCAATTCGCATCCATTAACAAAAAATATATTAAATGGGTTTTGGTATGTATTGAGACTGGAACATTCCAGAGCTAGTTACCAGAGAGGGGCTGAGCTTGTTGCTCCATAACAGTAGCCCACCAGGACTCTGGAGGTGACCAATGAGAAATTAACCTGATGTCAACATGTTGGGAGGAGTGAGGGATTGAGGCGGGGATGCGCCTTTGGGAGGCTTGGAGCGCGGCGGCAGCGCCTTTCTTCCGGCTGGAGGGAGAATCCGGATCTTGCGCGCCTGCAGGGAAGGTGGGTGGAGGAGGATGTCCTCAAAGGGCGCTTCCTTTGGCAAGATCAGGGGAGGGGGAGAGGAGAGACGCTTCGGAGGCCGGGTAAAGAGGAGCAGGCGGGCGGAGGGAGGGAGGGAGAGGGAGAGAAACTTCCCCGGGGGAGATGGGGCCGTGCGCCGGGCGTGCGCTTTTCCTCTCCACCGCCTCGGATGGGTTCCCTGCAGCAAGTCGCCCGTGCAGCTTTTGTCCTTAAATCTTGGGTGGAGCCCCCGGTCTGATCCGGCCGCGTTCCTCCTTCGCCGTGCTTGCTGCTGGCCTCGCAGGGTTCCCCTTTGCAGGAGGCGTTTGGCCGTCTTTTGCTCGTGGGACTGTATTCCCAGGGAATAAATACCCTTTGCCTTCGCTCGTCCCGGCGACCGTCGTCTGAAGGTTTGTTTTGGGAAGGAGGAGAACACGTTCCACGCTCCCGGCTTTTGCTGCTTCCGCCTGCCTGCCTGGCTTCTCGGGAGTAAACCCACCCCTTCCTTTGCAAAAGGCTCGAGGGATGTTCTGTTGTTCATCTTGGCCAGGCTGGGTCCCTTCCCTTCATTTTTGGCAGGGCGACTCCAGCAATCATCCTGAACCCATTTTATTGTAGATATAAATAAATTATCTCTCCTCCCCCCCCCCCTTTAGTAATTCTTCTGCAAGATCTGTGGGTGAAAGCAAGATCTTTGGGTTAAAGTAGGTATGTAGGGCTACCTTTCAGCTAGCTCCTCCAGAGTGGAGGGGGTTGGACTAGAAGACCTCAAAGTTCCCTTCCAACTCTAACATTCTATGATTCTATAAAGCATTTCTGTCAGCTGGGCCTCTAGCTCTCCTACCTGCCATGAGAGTGGAGGGCTGCCTTTGGAGGGTTAACTTTCAATTCTGTTGTGTCTTCAGTGCTTCTGTTATCTCTCTGGACTCAGTGCTTGACCTTGCGTGCCTGGGGTTGTATTTCTCCTGGGAATGAGGGGCCCTTAACTTTGGCGGGCTCCTACCTGGCCCCAGGCCATGGGGGGGGTTCTGCTTGAACCATGTTTATCCATTGCTCTCACTGGCGGTGATGGTTAAGAGGCTCTGCATACTTTCAGGGTCTCGATAAACTTCACTTCTTTGAATGGAAGCTGTTGGGAACTGATTGCTGCAGGAGCCTGACAGTAGTTTCTGTTCTATGAAATCCAAAATCTGTTGAGATGGTGCATGAAAAGCACTGAGACTTACTAGCGATTTCAGCTCCCATACTTTATTTCAGCTCAGAACAAGACGGAAGCTACCGGCTCGCAGGCCGGTTTATAAAGGCAAAGAACCCACACCCAAAACACCCCCATAAGTTATAGCCTATTTACAGTGGCCGAGAGTTCCATAGGCTCTCAGCCTGGAGCCTAGCCCCCCGATTGGAGCGGGCTACAATCTGCGTGGCCCATTGTTCATTAGAGCGATGCTCAGCCGCTTGGCATGACCGCGTGGTGACCAAGCCGCGCACGCGGTCAGAGCTTGATACATTACAGTGCAATAGCTTCTTTGCAGTTCAAGGGCACTGCTTGTGCAAACCGCCGTCATCCCACCACGCAGAATTCCAGCAAAGGCCCCCCCCCCCCATTTGTGCTGGATGTTCTGTTCCCCGGCCTCTCTCTCGCCTCGAAAGGAACCCCTGAGGATCACACAGCCTGGAGTGAGCAGGCCTCGGGGTTTGTTAGGGGGAAAAATCGAACCAACTATATGACCAGCTCAATTAGTCCACTTGGTGCTTACAGAGTTTTAGTGCAACACAGAAAGCCTCTCCAGGGCGGAAAAAGGTTGAAAGCAAGAAACCTTCTCCGGAAACACAATGTTCATGTTTTGGGGGAGATAGTATCGTAGACGGTGCTGTACAGTCCGTCAGGGCTCTTTCTTTCCCGTGTAATTGGACTGGACCAAGAGGAGCCCAATTTTGTGCAGTTTTCTGAATTTGTATTCCTTGGAGTCTTTCAGGATATTATAACTGTTAGAGGCTAAAAAAAACCCCCACACCTAATACAGTTTTTCTTGTCCATCGGTTCTGCATTCTTTTAATGAACGGAGTGGGTGATGGGATCCTTTCTTTTCTTCTTGAGAGCTCAGGGGCAGGAACAGATGTTCAAGGGGGACATGTTTTCCTCTTTCAGAGATCCCCAGAGGTGTCCTTTGAAGAAGAAGTTCTCCATGTTCTTCACGGAGGAGGAATGGGCTCTGCTGGATCCAGGCCAGAGGAAACTCTTCTGGGAAGTGATGGAGGAAAACTACGAGGCCGTGGCCTGTCTGAGTAAGGCTCTTTCCCCCCTTTCATTATGAACACGTAAGAGAAGGGCGGGGGGTGGTGTCTTCTTTTGAGCCTCTTTCGACCCTGTTTCCTTCTTGTTCATGTGGTATAAGGCTTCCTCTCAGGGTAGGACGTGTAAAGCTGTTGGGTCGCCGCTGTGAGGTAAGTCTTGTATTGAGCCTGAAGAGGACAGAGATCACGGAAGGGGCGTGCTTGATAAGGCAAGAAGGGAGATTGATTCAAACACACGGGAAGGAGCCCCACGGAACAACCAAGGAGCAGTGAAACCATCTTTCCACATTCCAAAAGACCTCACTTTTGCCAATTCTCTGTGGGTTGTTGCTGTTGCAGGGGACTACGTTTCCCAGAAGGACTTGCGAGCACCGGAGAGACCAGACCTGCCTTCCCCAGGTGTCCGGGGCACCGTTTTCCCGCAAGGTGGAGATGAAAATTCATGGGACGACATGCCGTTCCCCGGGGCCTCTCTTCTTCCTTGCTTCCCCTGGCTGGAGGGAGGATTTGGCCTTTGCTTGTCTGCAGGGAAGGTGAGTTTCGGCTTTCACCCACAGCATCTGGGCAACAAGAGGGGTGGAGAGGAAATAGGCAGTAACAAGAGAGAGGGAGGGGTGGCTGGGAGGAGGAGAGGGAGACTAAGGGTTCTCCAGGGCGAGGGGTGTGTTGCTGGTGAGCAGGATCTTGGACTTTGACATCCTGAAAAGACAAGAGTCACTGAGAAAGACAATAAGGCTAGGAGAAGAGGAAGAGCCAAGATGCGATGGGTTGACTCAGTCAAAGAAGCCACAAAGGCCCTCAGTTTGAAGACCTGAGCAAGGCTCTTAAGGAGAGAACATTTTCGTAGGATCCCCATAACTCAGAAGTGATCTGACCCCCCCCCCACTCTCTCTCATATACACACACATGTTTATCTTTCTCTGACAGAAGTCCAAAATCTGTTCAGATTATGTTGCTGCTGAATAGCAGTTCAAGGACTCAAGGCACAAACTGCCGGTATTCCGCGATGCAGAAATATCCAAAAAGGTCTCTGAGGCCGCTGCTGGGTGTTTTTTTGTCCTGCATCTTTCACCCAACAAGCCCCAATGATCACACAGCCTGGGGCGGACCGGCCTTTGGTTTGTTAGGGGGGAAAAACAGAATGAAAGACAGCTTGGCTCTAATTAGAGCAGTTGATGTCCACACCACAAGATGCAGCCTTTAGAGTCTGCAGACCACCATGTTTAAAGCAGAAATCTTCTCTCGAGCACTATTTCTGTTTACTTCTGGGATGAAACATACAAGGTAGTATAATGTCAGCTCTTATTGGTGAGCGGTCGGGTTAGAATGGATAAAAGGAAGTACTTATTGGTGTATCGGCCAGTGTCTAATTTGCCCTATTTGGGCCAATGGATTGAGAGGGCGGTGGTGACACAGCTACAGGGCTTTCTGGATGACACTTCTGTCCTGGATCCATTCCAGTCCAGCTTTTGCCCAGGGACTGGGACAGAGATGGTGCTGGTCGCCCTGACTGACAACCTCTGCATTCATCTGGATCGAGGTGGCCTTGCAGCACTGTTGTTCATAGATCTGTCAGCCGCATTTGAAACAGTCAACCATCCTGGGTCCCTCCTTAACTACGGAGGCCCAGGTGGCAGCCACTGCCAGATCGGCATTTTACCACCTTAGGCTGGTTCATCAGTTGGTTCTCTTCCTCGACTGTGATGACCTGGCTACAGTGATCCACGTGATGGTCACCTCGAGGTTAGAGTACTGTCATGCTCTCTCACTGGGGCTGCCTTTGTCGCAGATCCGGAAGCTGCAGTTAGTGCAGAATGCTGCGGCCAGGCTGTTGATGGGTCTCCCCAAGTGGGAACACATCCGGCCTGTTCTGAAAGCGCTGCACTGGCTGCCAATAGCATACTGGATCCGTTTCAAAGTGCTGGTTCTTACCTTTAAAGCCCTATATGGTCAGGGTCCGACCTACCTGAGGGACCGCCTTTCCCCACACATACCCCCACGAGCACTTCGGTCCGGGACGCATCATCGCCTGGTGATTCCAGGCCCCCAGGGAGGCAAGGCTTGCCGCGACCAGGGCCAGATCCTTTTCAGTGGCGGCTCCTACCTGGTGGAACGAGCTCCCAGAGGAGATCAGGGCCCTGCGGGACCTTCTGCAGTTCCGCAGGGCCTGTAAGACGGAGCTCTTCCGCCAGGCTTTTACGTAGGGGCCGCCGCTGCCACCACCACAAATGGTGTGGGTCACAATGGGGCTAGGGGGGACGGTCCCTGCCAGGATACGGAGACGATGCCCAGTGGGAGCGGTGGCGCAGGCAGTTAAACGCCTGCCAGTAAAATCAATAGCGAACAGCCACAATGGCTGTTTCAATCCCCACCGCGGCCGGAGTGAGCTACCGGCCCCAGTCCCAGCTCCCGCCAACCCAGTGGCTCGAAAGTAACTACAAGTAGAGAAATGGGTACCTGCCTTAGAGGCGGGGGGCACCCTCCTCCTGGTTCCAAGCCAGGAGGGTTGACGGCGACGGCAGCAAGAGAAGCGACGGCGAGGAAGAACATGGCGGCGTCCGGCGGACCTTGGAAGCGACGACGACATCGGATTGAGGTGGAGCCGGATGACGCAACTGCAGAGCGACATGGCGTGGCTGGAGCCCGACGGGACGAGGAGCCAGAGAAACGCCGCAGTCCAGAGCAGTGCGCACCAATGGAGGATCCACCTGAAGCCCGCCAATGGTCGTCGCTTGCCGGAGCACCAAGACTGCGCCTGAGCCGCCAAAAAGGAGAGAAGCCCGCCGTCTGAGTGCTGTTAGGCAACCCCTCCCCGCACAAATTGTCGCCCTAGGTAGGATTCGACTACAGATGTAGTCTACTTGTAAACCGCTCTGAGACCCATTAGGGGTCATGAGCGGTATAGAAAAAAATACTGCGTGGCACCGTATGCCAACTGGTTGTACACCAACTACAGGACAGCACCACCTTTATGAAAGACTGACACCATTTTGTAATTTTATTCGATGACCATCTTGTTTCTTACTGAGCCCCTT
>NW_015166667.1:17862-18815 GCF_001447785.1 Gekko japonicus | reverse complement strand
ACAAAGTTTGAGTCCCATGACACCTTTAACAGCAACAAAAGTTTTCATCTGGGTATATATAAGCTTTTGTGTGCATGGACACTGCTTAAGGATACACTGGAACAGAAGTCACTGCCTGCTACATGGGTAGAGGGTGAGGAAGGTGTAGCCAGGAAGGGCCAATTAGAGTCAAGACGCATCAGTAACTGAGCAGTAACTATAACTAAGACTAGATGGAGGTGATTGGTAAGACTTGTGAATAGCAGCAAATTAGCACACAGCGTAATAAAGGAGTTTACATCAGATGCGAGAACTGAATGACCTTAGCATGTGTAGTGAGATAAGAAATCAATATCTTTGTTAAGCCCTGGGGGTTCCATTGTCCTCAGTGTTGTAATGACTTGTAACTCAGCAGTCTCCCGTTCTAGTCTGTTTCTGAAGTTCCTTTGCAATAAAACAACTACTTTGAGGTCCCCCATTGAATGTCCTGGATGGCTGAAGTGTTTCTCAGGTTTGTGATTCTTGATGTCAGATTTGTGTCCATTTATCCTTTGGCGTAGCGTTTGCCCTATGTAGAGAACTGGAGGGCACTGTTGGCAGCATTTAAAGGCGTATATGTTAGAAAAGGAGCAAGTGAATGAGCCTGAGATGGTGTAGTAACAACATCACTGTAGTTGATGTTGCTTGGTCCAGTGATTGTGTTGTCTGGGTGTACGTGGCGGCAAAGTTGGCATCTGGGTTTACTGCAAGCTCTGGTACCAGGGTCTATGTACAAATTAGATGTTGTATTATTGTGGGTGAGGAACTGTTTAAGAATGGTGACTTCTGTTTCAGTGTACCCCCCAGAATTACAACTTATCTCCACACCACAGAGATCATTTCCCCTGGAGACAATGGATGCTTTGAAGGGTGGACTCCATGGCACTGTGCCCCACTGAGGTCCCTGTCCTCCCCAGGCTCCACCCCCAAATCTC
>NW_015166667.1:17193-17744 GCF_001447785.1 Gekko japonicus | reverse complement strand
TGGGCCCGGGGTGGCCATGCTGTGCCCCCGGGGGGTGGGGGGGGGGCTCCCGTCTGCTCTCTTTCCCGAGGAGTGGGGGGGCTGAGGGCATGGGCGGGATCTGAGGGCAGGGCCCTGCCCGTCCAGGTGCTGCCTGCCTCACCAGCGTGCAGTGGACCAGGGCGTCGTAGCAGAGCCAGCTCAGCACCCAGCAGTCCAGTCGCGAGCTCCTGTGGCGCCGTCCCAAGCGCTGTCCCAGCAGCCCGCACAGACCCAGCTGGGCTGCGCACACCGCCAGGGACGCCACCGACGTCCCGCTCAGCGGCCCAGGCGAGGAGGAGGAGGGAGAAGCCGCGGGGCTCGCCATCTCTCCCGTTGTCCTGTTGCTCCTCCCGCTCGTCAGCGCGGCCGCTTGTGCGCAGGGAGACTTTGCAGATCATTCGAGCATGCGTTTCTCCACCTGCAGTAGCGGGAGGAGTAGAAAGGGCTGCGACCTTTGGAAAGGCAGTTCGGTCCCTCGTTTAAAGCAGCGGCGGGGGGGATTAAATGGCTAAAAGAGACAGAACTAAAAG
>NW_015166667.1:9330-17143 GCF_001447785.1 Gekko japonicus | reverse complement strand
AGGATTCGTAGGGTTGCCGACTCCAATTCGGGAAGTTCCTAGAGGTTTGCAGGTGGTACCTTTGGGGGGGGGGGGATTTTGAGGAATGTCTGCACCTAGAATTTATGGTATACCAAAGAGTCTGCTCTCTGAAGCCATCGTTTTCTCCGGGGGGGGGGGCTGCTGGGAGGTAATTTGCATTTCCAGGTTATATAAAAAAAGCTCTATCTAGATGGATCTTTGTGGGTCTTCTAGTATTTTTAACCGAACTCCCCCAAATCCAGTATCAAATCACATGTCAAATCCAGGACTGAACCTTTAAAAACACGGATTCGATACTTTGCGGTGCAGCAGTGCCACAAAAATACGGATCCGGGGAGGTATGGATCCTCATGGATTCATGTGATTTTTTTACATTGAAACATGTTGTAGGTGGTGAGTCTATAGTCAGCATGACAAAAATCATGCATCCACCATTTTGTGGTGCCAGGGTGGAACAAAAATGTAGTTTCAAAACATAGATCTTCACTATTGAGTCACCCAAAATACACCATCAAATCACATATGTCCATAGCCACATATTACACCAGAAAAATCACAACGCAGCGGCTTCATGGTGCTACTACAGCACAATGTTGTGATTCCGAAGTGCAGATCCTCATGGATCCTCGGGATTTTTTTTTTTCCAATAACATTTTATTGGTATAGTACAATAGTATTAAGAAAACATAACAATCACATTTTTATAACATTAGCCAAGTCCATAATGAACTAAAGAACAGTTAAACATATTAACCAGTACAATATGAATAAAAAATGTAAGCATTGAAAAATGATGTATAATTCAATAAACTTTGGAACAAAATACCTTGTTTTTACAATGTATTCTAATTAAAGCCTGTTCTGTTCGCTGTTATTAACTTAATAAAGTGCCTTCTGCCCTCTAAACTATCAACAGGCATTCAATAGCATATCTAACAATGTGAAAAACAAAGTGAACCTATAAACCATAAACAATTTACCGTGAGGATATCAGTATTTTGCTATATCTATGTAGTTTCAATAAACAATATTCATTTGAACCATATATAAGTCATTATATCCATTTAATATAGTTATTCCAGGATGCTGAAATGAATTTTAATTCTGTTAAGGCTTCTAGAATAGGAAACCATTTAACTTCGAACCCAAAATGTGCAATGTTCCCTTTATTTCTGTTAACTTTAGCTGTGATGCTTTCCATGATGAACTGATTCCACAACTTTTTGTACCAGGTTTGAATGTCAGGCGGGGAAACATCTTTCCAGCAAGATGCAATAGATAGTCTAGCTGCATATAACATTGTGTCAAGCATTTCTCTATTATTTTGTTGTGCTATTTCTTTTGGCCAGAGGTTAAGAAATAAATTTTCTGGCGTTTTTGGGATAAGAATACCTAAGATGTTCTGGATATGTTGCAGGACTTCATTCCAAAATGAACTGATTTTTTTACATTCCCAGAAGCAATGTGCAAAGTTTCCTATTATTTTGCATCCCTTCCAGCAATATGGCGTGTGTTTAGATGTTATATGGGATCCTCGGGAGTTTTACATTGGGTTGCCCCAGACTCACTCACCAATCTCACATCATGTTCATGGTTCATAAAAATCATGCATCCACTGCTTCATGGCACTGCCATGGTGCAAAAAGATGGTTCCAAAGCACAGATCCCCATGAATTCATATCATTTTTATGTGGGCCATTTTTCTGGTGTAATATGTGATCAAGAACATGATATCTAATTTGATAGTGAGTTTGGGGTGAGTCTGTGCAAAAACCTTGAGGATCCGTGCTGTGGAACTCCATTTTTGCACTGGCTGCTCCACGGATACATGATTTTTGTGCAAGCTGTGGCTATGTGATGTGATGGTGAGCTTGGGGTGACCCAGTGCAAAAAAACTGAGGATCCATGCTTTGGAACTCCGTTTTTGCACTGTGGTGCCTTCACAAAATGTACATGATTTTTGTGGTGCAGTTTTGTGGCTATGGATATGATACATCATATTATGGTGCATTTGGGATGATCTCCTGCAAAAATTCTGAGGATCCATGCCTAGGAACCATGTTATTGCACTGGGGCTGTGCCTTGAAGCAGTGGATCTGTGATTTTCGTACAATTGTGGCTGTGGATATGAGCAGAAGTCCATCAGTGGCTATTAGCCACAAGGTATAGATAGGAACTCACCGACTGGGGCAAGTGATGAACTGTATTTTTTGTGCTTGGGGGGGCAACAGTGGGAGGGCTTCTAGTGTCCTGGCCCCACTGCTGGACCTCCTGATGGCACCTGGTATTTTTGGCCACTGTGTGACAGAGTGTTGGACTAGATGGGCCATTGGCCTGAGCCAACATTTGGCTTCTCTTATGTTCTTATGACACGTGATAGGATAAGGAATGTTGGGTGACGGGCTGAGTTGTACTGAATCTTGTTGGGAAAGATGTACTGAATCTTGTTGGGAAAAGTACCTAATTTAGAAAAATTGCATCTGCTGTTTCAGAATTTGTAAGCCATACACTTGTGTGTGAGTTAGTAGTAGTAGTAGTTGTTTATTTTGGACTTTAGACCAGCATACAGTTTAGACAAACATAAAATACAATAATAAGAAGTTTTTGAATTTAAGAGCTTTTAAGCTGCAATTCCCTTAATTTGAAAATGCACAGAATTTAGCAATTTGACATGTAATCTTAGAATTATTGTCAGATAAAAACGAATGAAGCCTTGCTTTATTTGTGTTTACATGGCCAGGGAGCATGTGTGAGTTGTTGTGCTATTGAGCCCCACTCACAATAAGAAAGAAAAAAAAGTAAATCTTGTTTCCTTGACCTGTCTCCAGAAATTACACCAGACAGCCATTTGGGGGATATTCTGTATCACCCAACTCTTGATTTGGGAGGTTGTTGTACTCTATATAAACTGTTAGGAAATACCATGACCCAGTACCAATATAAGGCATACACTATTATTGGCTCACGTTTTTTTTCAGAGGACCAGGTAGCAAAAAGCATACCTCCTCCTCATGTTAATTTGGCTGTTGCACAGGTCTTGTTCTTAAACTGGCCAGCCTTTCTCTTGGTTTTCCAGTGTGTTTACTTCCTCCTTTTGCAGTGCAGGCCTTACATCCCCTCCAAAGCGTTTAGGATGGTCGCTAAGCCCTGTGCATGCATAACATGGAAATAAGCTTATCAGCATCCCAAAGACATGCTGACATGCCTGGCAGTTATAGCACTCTGTGCCAGTGTGACCCTGGTATGGTACCAACACAGAATTGGATGGCATTGGGCATGTCTTAGGCAGAGCAGGGCTTGCTTAGCTTCCTGAGATTTTCCACTCGTGGGCATCTCCTAATCCCTATCACTGGCACAACATCATGCAACTGAAAACTCTGGCATCTCTTTACAACTATCATGACCAGCAGCTGCACTCACCAGTATGTGTCCTGCTGCTGGGTGGCCAACTTTCTTATTGTAGCCCAGTTCATGCACCACTGCATGCTGCATAGCAGACCATTGTTATCACCAGGCTGTCATGAGCACGCAATGACGGGAACAGATCTAACTGTGGCCCGTTGGTGCAGCCGTGCAGGAACCACAGTTGGCAACTCCATTCATCTGACTTGTTCTCAGTATTCCTGATTCTCTTCCATAAACATGTGGCTTGCTGTACAGCTGTGTCTCTGACTGGGACTGGATAGCCAGGGATTGGTTCCCATCCCATCCTGCGCACATCCTCCACTGTCTTCAAGATGCAGCTCACACTGGGAGAGGGCTGAGGACGTGGTCTCCGTATATGCCCTTCCAGAAATGTATGGCTGGTAGACACCAGGGCAGCTGTGGGAACGCTCATGTTCTCTGCAGTGTCATGTTCCTGTGTATTCAGTTGGGTGTCTGGTCAGAGGACTGCTTCGAAATTCGTGAGCTGCGGGTTCTAGGCTAGGCCAGCTTCTCCCTTTGGTGTTGCAGCCAACCTGCCCATTGATGGCCAGAGTTGTGCCTGCCTTGCCTTTGGATCAGCGGGATCTGAATCCATAGCACCAGTTTGACACAAGGGTACCTTTCCCCAGCGAGCAGTTGGGGAGCTTACAGGACTGCTTCTTCTATGAAGGTCACGTGGTATGTCTTCCTTGTCGCTACCCCAGTGTCTGCATCCCCCTTGCCTTGCAAAGGCTTGGTATGCCCCAGTTCCACCCATCCGAAATTCTTATGCAGGAAAGGTCCTGCAAGGGTTGTCAGCATTGCCTCTGAGGATCAAGCCACAGAAGCATGCAAATGTTGTGGCAAACGGGGGGATGTTTCCTTGCGTCTGTGCCGGTCACAACAGAACTTGTTCACAGGAGAGAGACCTAAAAACCACACCTGCAGAGCAATGCTCCCTCTAAGCTGTGTAGTCTTGTGAGCAAAAATTCTACTTTGTGAGCTACAGGCATTAAAGTTGTGATTGAGTGACTGGGCTACTGCATCAGTTAGCTTGCTCTGGAGCCATTCTTCCTGAGCTGAGACAAAAATGTCTCCAAAATTCAGTTCGTCTCGGCAGGAAGCCTTTGGCAGCTTTCCAGGTTTCAGATTCTATGAGATAAACAAGTCCCAACCATAGCCCCCAAATTAATACAATAATAATAATAGAAAATTTGGGTATATATACTGTGTACTGCCATAGTTTGTTTTTTTAAATAGTATTTATTACAGTTTTTTTGATCCCACTGTGCTATTCTGGCAGTCACCCAGATTTTCACTCACTCAGCCTAACTGACCTGACAGGGTTGTTTCTACAGGATTATTCCTGTCTCCATTTTATTCTCACATTGCGCTGACAGGAAGGGTGGGATTAAAAAATAGATCAACAAAGCCCTATTCCTACATCCGTTAAGGCAGTTACCATAAGTAACAGTTTGGTGTAGGGGTTAAGTGCACGGACTCTAATCTGGGAGAACTGGGTTTGATTCCCCACTCCTCCACTTGCACCTGGCTGGATGACCTTGGGCAAGCTATAGTTCTGATAAGAGCTGTTTTTGAAAAAGAGCAGTTTTGTCAGAGCTCTCTCAGCCCCCCACCTACCTCACAGGGTGTCTGTTGTGGGGAGGGGGAAGGGAAAGGAGATTGTAAGACGCTCTGAGACTCCGAGTGAAGGGCGGGGTATAAATCCAATCTTTTCTTCTACCACTGAGATAGAAAATGACAAAATACCTTTACCTCATGAAAAGGGAATGATAGCACATCTGTGGGGACGTTCTTGGCTCTGTAGGTTCTGTTGAGTAGTTGAATGTGGTGGTTACTGATATAGATAACGGCAAGGTCAAACTGTTCCATACCCAAAATGTGACGGATCTGGTCTACTCTCTTGCGAAGCAGAGCTCTCCTGACAGGGATGGTTCTCTGCAGATTATGTATGATGAGGCTCATCTCATTAAAAAGTGAGGAATATGCAGCAGCTGGCATAACGGTAATTTTTCCAAAAGGCCCACAATTAGACACCAGGCATGAATCTGCAGCTAGAACAGCAGAGATTCAGACCACTTCAGATTTTAGCAATGCCAGTTTTAAGTCAGACAAAAGTTTCCACAGGATTAATTTCCATTTGCACAGGGCGCCCAAGTTCCTTGAGGTTTAGACAGTGACACTCAGGTTTGAGGAAATCTTCGTAATTAAAATGCGTGCTATATCTAAACTGATTTTACCTTTTCACAAACTGATAAATAATCATGACGGATGATAATTTACTTATTTGGAAAATGTATCCAGGGAGCCCGCCCTGGCTTTGACTATTCAGAAACATGGCAGGAGGGGATATAAAAACCTTGCTAAATGACACACGCTCCACAATTGAGGGGGGGAAATGCAGACATACAGTAAAAAGAAACGCAGAGGCTCTCTCAAGCAATGCTTCCTCTAAGCTGTGGAGTCTTGTGAGCAAAAATTCTACTTTGTGAGCTCCTGGCATCAGAGTTGTGAGCGAGTGATCTGGCCACTGCATAAATGAGTTCGCTCTGGAGACATCCCTTCCTGAGCTAAGGCAAAAACGTGTGGGAGCCGGAGGCTGAAAAACTGTGAGCTAGCTCACATGAACTCAGCTTAGAGGGAACACTGCTCTCGAGCGTTCATATTGTTGGGACAACTTCCTTCAGGCAGTAGAAGAGATTGGATTTATACCCCGCCCCAACCCAAAGGAGTCTCAGAGCGGCTTACAAGCTCTTTTCTCTTCCCCACAACAGGCACCCTGTGAGGTAGGTGGGGCTGAGAGAGCTCTGACAGAAACTGCTCTTTTTCAAGGACAGCTCTTATCAGAACCATGGCTTGCCCAAGGTCATCTAGCCAGGTGCAAGTGGAGGAGTGGGGAATCAAACCCGGTTCTCCCAGATTGGAGCCCACACGCACTTAACCCCTACACCAAACTGTCTCTCTGTTGAACGGATAAGACGGGCTGATAAAAGTATTTCGCACTGCACGAGTGATCGTCCTCAGAATACCCGGGGCTGCGCAGAATCAAAGATGACGTACGCGGCTCAGCAGGTTGCTTTATCGGGTGCGCCTCCCAACCAAACCGGCTATTTCCAAGGCGACCCTCACAAGCGTCTCGGCAGCGAGTTTGATGCTGAGCAGACCCGGAAGCCGAAGCTGGAAGCTTCCCCAGGCGGCGGCTTCCACTACAGAAAGGGACAGCGGAGCCGCTGGCGGACTCCCGTTTGTATCGGAAACGCCGACCGCAGACCCCTCTAGCCTCTTCCTCCCTCTCTATGGTCGCGGGAGCGGCTGTTTTTGTTCGCGACGGCCAGAGGGAGAGCGCGAGCGGTGGTCTTTTCCTGCGCATGCGCTTTAAACGGGGGGGAAGGCGGTTGTGACGTCCTCGCCGGGAAGATGGCACCGCCCCCCGCGTCGCGTCTGCGGACGGTTTCTTTTTCCTTGGCTCTCAGCCTTGGAGAAGAAGAGTTTCGTCCTGTCCGAGTGCCTTTCCCGCTGGGCCGAGATCCCCAACTTTTATTCGGAGAAGGCTCGAGCCGGGCCTTCGTGGGTGGCGGGGAGCACTCTGTGCAGCCCCAGAGGCACTCTTTAAGGTTGTTGCGATGTTAAGCCGGGGGGGGGGGGGCGACGGTCTTCCTTTGCAAGTAGGGAGTCCGGATCCAGGCTGAGGAGAGATTCCTGGAGGTTGGGGTACGGAGCCTAGAAAGGGAAGAGCTGGGGGAGGGATATCACCTTAGGACCCTACGGTGGACTATGGAGTCCACCCTCCAGATCTGCCATTCTTCTTAGGGGAACTCTGATCTCTGCATCCTGGAGACCTGTTGTACTTCTGGGGGATCTCCAGTCCTCAGCTGGAAGTTGGCAACCTTATCAACAGGTGGCTTCCGGGGCTCAGTGGAGCTGTGTCCTTCCATGCCTGTGACGGTATCCAAGGGACGGCCGGTGCTGGCTGGTTCTCACAGAGGCAATCAATGTCTGTCTGGCTTGGGCTGTAAGTGGAGGTTTGGGTGGGTCCACTTTTCTCTGTACACCAAAACCCTCCTTGTATGTTGAAAGCTAGTGTGTCAGGGAGAAGGCTAGATTCAGTCACTGGCCTAGTGTTATACACTTCCTCCCTATTCTTGTACTTTGTGGGCCCACAGTATGAAGCAGACCAGTCAAATCACACATTGACCACCCCAAGGGAAAACTAGACTTCTGTCTGAACATAGAAAATAAAAACTTGATAATGGAGGCTTCTTTACTTTCTCAGACTCTAACTGGTCTTGGCTCGTTTCTTACATGGCAGTGTCTGAAAGCACACCAGATTCGAGTCTGGGAGCACCTTGGAGACTGACAAGTTTAA
>NW_015166667.1:0-8606 GCF_001447785.1 Gekko japonicus | reverse complement strand
TCAAACAGTGGAGGAGGGGTAAAGAATCCAGGCTTCACACCCGCATCTGACTTCACAAGGACTTCAGAACTACACGGTTCGTCGGATCAGTCTTTGGGATTTGGGCAGCCTCTGGGATTTACACAGTCCTATCCTTTCGGGCACGCTACATCGTTCGTGGCTACTTCCACGCCAACCAGCTCGTCCATTGCTGGCAAACAAGGATTCAGTTTTAAACTACCTACAAATCTTGGGGCTTCTCAGGCTTCTTCAGCATTTGGAAGTACATCTGGAAAAAATTCAGGCAGTGTCTTCACAGGACCAGATTTTAGCTTCAAAATTCCTAAGAATGCAATGTTCAAGCCGATTTTTGGCATTGGTTCAGAACCAGAGAAGACCCAAAGCCAAACCATCCCAAATCCATTCACGTTTTCCTTTTCAGGTGAGAGCGGGTCTGGAAGACTTGCCCCCTTTGGCATTTCCCAGGAAACCAGCAGCTCAAGTGCTAGTACGCATTTCAGCTTTTCAAAACCAGTAAGCAGCATTACTACTCTGTCATCTTCCTTCCCTGCTACTTTACCAAGCAAAACTGTCGAGGATGATAAAAAAGGACCTATAAATCCCTTTGCAAATCCTAGTAGCAGCTTTGGTAGTTTTTCTTTCCAGTCTGGTTTGGCATTGGCCAGGCCATCCGTGTTACAGAAAGAGGAAGAGAATAAGGCAAAGCAGGAGAAAAGTAAGTAACAAAGCATGAACTAGTAAAATGGAAGACCAAAACAAAGTTCTTGTGATTATTTTGCTATGATTGTCCATCATTTATCAATGTGTAGACTAATGCTCCCTCTAAGCTGTGGAGTCTTGTGGGCAAAAATTCTGCTTGGTGAGCTCCTGGCATTAAAGTTGTGAGCATGTGATTTGGCTACTGCATAAGTTAGTTTGCTCCGGAGCCATCCTTCGTGATCTAAGACAAAAACGTGTGAGCCGGAGGCTAAAAAACTGTGAGCTAGCTCACACTAACTCAGCTTAGAGGGAACACTGGCGCAGACATATGAAATACAGGCATTCAAATGCGGATGTTTATTTTTTCCTCCATAGTACTTATTCACCCAAAGAGTGATTAACACTTGGAATTCACTGCCACAGGAAGCATGGACGGCTTCAAAAGGGAATTAGATAAGCATATGGAGCAGAGGTCCATCAGTGGCTATTAGCCACAGGGTATAGATGGGGACTCTGGGGCAAGTGATGCTCTGTCATCTTGGTGCTTGGGGGGGGGGTCAACGGTGGGAGGGCTTCTGATGTCCTGGCCCCACTGGTGGACCTCCTGATGGCACTGGTATTTCTGGCCACTGTGTGATACAGAGTGTTGGACTGGATGGGCCTCTGGCCTGATCCAACATTGGCATCTCTTATGTTCTTATGTTCTTATATGATATTTTGAAAAGGTACTTTTTTTCCTCCTTCAGAGTCTTCTGTCTCAAATCCCTCACGTCGAAATTGGAACACCAAGAGCACAAAAAGCTTCGGGGGCTTGCCACCGAGTGAACTAAAATCCTTCCTGTGCAAAAACATTCCCGATTATCTAAATGACAGACGTGTTCTTGAGAATCACTTCAAGAAGTTTGTTAAAATCCACTATATTGATGTCAACAGAAGCAAAAAGCGGGCAATTGTTCATTGTTTGGATCATGTGAGTTTTTGATGGAAGTCATTTATTATTTCTGGAAATTTTGGATGCATAACTTCTGTTGTTGTTTTTTTTTTAAAAAACCTTTCCCAGGAATCAATTTGGGGAAAATTTGAAATATATGCAATATGTGTTTTATGGTCAAGCATAAATTTACTTTGGTCCTTGAAGAATGTAAAGTATGCCTTGTTGAACATAATGCTTAAAATTGAATTATTTGGTATATTTACAGACATGAACAGTGTGAACACCTTGTTTTTCTTAAAGTCAAAATAATTAGAGATCTATCCTGCGTGAGAGCTGTGACCTGTATAGCTTGTTTTGGTTTCTTGCCTTTTTTATGTAGTTCAGAGCGTAGAAAAATAAGTTGAAAAATGAGCTCCCCAGCTTTGCACTGAACAAAGGTGTTGTTATCTGGGGTTAAACAATCTATGTAGGTCTCAGCATTATCATATGGAAACTACTGATGTGAGTTTCCAAAACAATTCCCAGTTTTCCAAATCAATTGAGATTCCTGTGTATACTTGACTAGTAAACAAAACAGCACTCTATATTAATTGGGCATGCTGTATAAACAACTCAAACGTTTTTCAACAGCCAAAAGTAGTTCAACTGAAATAGCAGGAAAAATATTTCATCTGGTGCATTTAGCATTGTTTAATTGTTCAAATATACCATACTTTACTTGGAAATTATTTTCACTGAAATACTTTAGAATATTTATAGCTCAGCTCAATAATATGCTCCTTTACTTGGGCTATTTAAGTATAAGGGAAGGTGTGACGCCCTCCTTATTGGGGAGGACCAGTTTCACTTTAGAAGTTCTTTTTATTCTGTTCAACTGGGTAGATTAGGGTGCCACCAGGAAATTTTAAGGATTTCCAAACCTTTATGCTTTTACTGTTGCTCTTACTAAATTGGTAGACCAAGTTCAAGGCTTACGAGGAACTATGTGGTCTGAGAAGTATTTCCTTCAGAGCTGGTATACTTGAATGAAAAAGGATTTATTGAAATAAATACTAAATAAGTGGGTGGTACAGTGTAACTAGAAATGTGTAAATGATGAACAATTTCTTTGGTATCACACACACTCTTCTCTCTCACTGACAGGGATCTTTTCATGTAACTTTGTAACACTTGTTTATCTAAATGCCATATATGTTCACTGTTTCACTCCAGTCTGGTATGACACACAGACCTTCCTATCTTTTCTTCACTTAATCTTTTCCCTAGACAATCAGCTTTCAGATCTCTTTTCCTTTCTCACTGAACAATCTCAGCTGTCCTTATAACTGCTTCAACACAGAACTAACTCATCAACTGTCAAACCTGTAACTGAACCTCCTGACTGACACATATATTCATCCACTCAGAATCACTTCCAAAACCCCTCCCCCTCTCTCAATCACCAATCACACCACACTTGCCTCTCTCAACCACTCTAGTCTACTTACCACAGCCATGCAACCAAACTTTTAAAGAGACACACACAAAAAAAACAAGGAATTAAGGCCCTGGATGCAGTTTAACATGTTAATTTTAGCATTCCCCAAGAGCTAAGTGCATGTCAGTGCTCCTTAAATATAGGTATATTTCCTGTTGCATGTAAAATACAAAGGTCTTTTAGTCACTCTTAAGCTCATTGAAATCATTGGGACATCAGCATCCCGAACTGTGAAAGCGACTGACTGAAATATTTTTTAGGAACTAGTAGTATTTCTTCGTCCCTTTTTGTTTTATTTATTTATTGACTTCATTTATACCTGACCCTTTCCTCCAGTGGGGAGACCCAGAGCAGCTTCCATCGTTCTCCTCTCCTCCATTTCATCCTGATAATAACCCTGCGAGGAAGGTTAGGCTGAGACTGTTTGAGTGGCCCAAGGTCACCCAGCAAGCTTCTTTGGCTGAGTAGGGATTCGAACCTGGGTCTCCCAGATCCCAGTCCAACACTCTTAACAACTACACCCCACTGGCTCTCTGCATTATGCCATTTACAGCTGGACTCTGGACTTCTGGGTGTTTACTCACCAAACGGTACCACTCAAACCATAAAGCATTTGGCTGCCAGACACAGCCGGGCTGGAGTGAGAGAGGCTTCGGTTACATTTGGGTGGAGGTGTACCCGATGCATGCGAGCCAGTTTGGTGTAGTGGTTAAGTGCGCGGGCGCTAATCTGGGAAAACTGGGTTTGATTCCCCACTCCTCCACATTCAGCTGCTGGGTGACCTTGGGCAAACCATAGTTCTGACAAGAGCTGTTTTGAAAAAAGAACAGTTTCTGTCAGAGCTCTCTCAGCCCCACCTACCTCACAGGGGTTTCTGTTGTGGGGAGGGAAAGGGAAAGGGGTTTGTAAGCCACTCTGAGACCCAAGTTAAGGGCGGGGTGTGGGGTTCTCTATTATCTGGGGAGACTGTTTCTTCTTTAAAACCACGCTGTGACACGCTGCTTATGGGGAGAACTGTTTTTACTTTAAATCATACTCCTTGTATTTAAACTGGGTAGTTTCTGCTGCCACCAGGGATTTAAAATTCCAACTCTCTCCTTTGGTAGTGTAACCCAGGGTCTGGGCACTTCAGAGGTCTATGTGGTCTGAGGAAATACTGTACTGAATTCTGGGATATTTAAACAAAAATGGATTTATTGAAATAAGAACAAAATAGGTTGCTGGTTATCTTTAACTGGTTTGGAAAACTGGAACTTGTAAATATAACTGGCAAGGTATAACACACAGTCTTTCTGACACTAAAATTCCACACCGGCTAAGCTCTTTGTCTTATCGACTCTCTCAAATCCTTAGAGTCACACAGACCCTTTTCATAGCTCTTCCACACTTCACTTTTCAGAGACACATACACTGAACTCTTTAAGTTTCCACACAGAACTCTGTCATATCACTCACTGACTGACTCACTAACTGAATAACTGACTCTATATCTGACTTCAAGACACACATACACAGAAATTCCTCTCAGAACAACTCTTCTCACACTCTCAGTCATCAGCCAATCACAGCACACGCATCTTCCCCTATCACCCTCCTTGCATTACTGCAGTCAAGCTAACATTTAAAGGAACACACAACACATCAAAACAAGGAATCATTACATGGGATATAAATCCAATCTCCTCCCCTCCTTCCCTTTTTTCTTTCTCTCTCTGCCAAGGACTGTTAGTGGGCTTTTTCCTGACTCTCATCTTCTGCGTATGGGAGGGAAAGTTATATCCTTCCAAGTTGGGAGTCAAACTAACATTTAAAGGAACACACGCACATCAAAACAAGGAATCATTACACAGGGTATAAATCCAATCTCCTCCTTCTCTCCTTCCCTTCCCCCCCCCTCTCTGCCAAGGATTGTTAGTGGGCTTTTTCCTGACTCTCATCTTCTGCGTATGGGAGGGAAAGTTATCATCCTCCCAAACTGGAACAAGGGCCATGTTCAGCCTTGCTGTGTGTCCCGGTTGACTGTTTGGGGGCAAACATTAAAGCCTTACTGAAGTAAGCCACTGTTGACCTCGGCTTAGTTAGTGCATTATTTCTATTCTACTGCTCTTCTCTGAACTGCCTCTGTGCACTGTCTTTCAGTCGTCTGGTGTTTTGGCCAGAAAGAAAGCCAAATTGCTGCACAAAGAAATAGTGACGTTTTGGCAAAAGAAACCAAGTAAGTTGATGCAATCTGATTGTTCCAAAATATTGCCTGCTGGCACTGGGGGTGGGGTGGGAGCTGTCAGTGAAAAGGTTTTTGTGAAGGGGGGGCGTGGCATCGGTCTGAATGAAGGCAGACGCATAGAGACTGAGCTCCTTGCCCGAAAACTCCAACTCCGCATTTGTCTTGTACAGAGCCCACCTTTAAATCTTGCCCAGGTTATGGGCAAAAAGGGAGGAAGCGGATTGAAAAGCAATTCAGCATCCTCAAAGCTTCTGAAAAACGTTTTGAGCACGGGAACCTCGTTGAAAGATATTTCACACGCGTCACAAGCAAAAAACAAAATGGCTGCCGGAACTACTTCTACTAGTACTTTATTTTATTTTATTTATAAATTCGGTTTATAGCCCGCCCTCCCCGCAGCGCCGGCTCAGGGCGGCTCACAATCAGGCATAAGCCTCACATAAAACATAATTAAAAACATTTAAAGTTGATCAACATATTTTAACATTATTAAGTGCTCTCGATGTTCAAATTAAGTTACCATAAAGATGGCTTATTAATGCTGTTATATCCACTCAGTGCCATCTGTTCCGATTAGCACTATCAATCTTTCTTCCAGGGCCAGATGATGATGGTACAGTAGTGGCAGCTCCTACTCAAATGCCTGGCGGAAGAGCTCCGTCTTGCAGGCCCTGCGGAACTGTGCGAGGTCCCGCAGGGCCCGGATCTCCTCCGGGAGCTCGTTCTACTAGGTAGGAGCCTCCACCGAAAAAGCTCTGGCCCTGGTAGCGGCCAGCCTGGCCTCCTTGGGACCTGGCACAGCCAGGAGGTGTTGCGTCCCAGACTGTAGTGCTTGCGGGGGAACATATGGGGAAAGGCGGTCCCTTAGGTATGCTGGACCCCGGCCATTTAGGGCTTTAAAGGTAAGAACCAGCACTTTGAAGTGAATCTGGTACACTATCGGCAGCCAGTGCAGCGCTTTCAGCACAGGCCAGATGTGGTCCCTACCGGGAAGACCCATCAGCTGCCTGGCCGCAGCATTCTGCACCAGCTGCAGCTTCCAGATTTGCGACAGAGGCAGCCCCATGTAGAGAGCGTTGCAGTAGTCTAGCCTCGAGGTGACCCATCGCGTGGATCACTGTGGCCAAGTCACTGCGGTCGAGGAAGGGAACCAACTGCCGCACCAGCCGAAGATGGTAAAAAGCTGACTTGGCAGTGGCTGTCACCTGGGCCTCCTTTCACCCCCCCCCCCCCCGAGGCGAATGTCTTCAGCCTCCCATGCGCATATCTACCCAGGCTCTCATGCGCACATCTCTTCGTTAGATTGCATTCCTTTCCATGAACTGCTTGGTCTTCGGAGGGGGGTTTGGGCTCGCCTTTACCCCTCCTGCGGCCATATCCAGGCGTAGAGTCTGCAGTCGATTCTCGGCACTCTCCGCTTCTTGGATCCACGCCATTAGTGACACTGGGTCCACCGACCGTAGCACCGTCTCTTGGATTTCTGGGTTCAGCCCCACCTGGTACATCTCAACCAGGACGTGTTCAGGCCAATTTTGTAGTTTGGTCGCCTGGAGCTTGAATTTGGCTGAGTATTCGCGGACCGTTTTACGCCCCTGTTTAAATGTGCGCAAGAACGCTTTGGCTCTCTGGCCAGCGTTCAGGTCCTCGAATCGCGCACGCAGGGCCCACATAAAAGTGTACATGTCCCTCGGCTCTGGGCCCCTGGTGTTGTGGAGGCTCATGTACCACGCCACTGCCGGGCCTCGTAGACGCGCCGCTACCACATCGATTTGGCAGCTGTCGTCTGGGAAGAGGTGGCTGGATTGTGCTACAATTTTTTGCACTCTCACCACAAAGTACGCCAACTCTTCCGGATTGCCATTGAAAGTTGCATCGAGGAGATCTTTCAGCCGAGGAATCCCTCTCCCCCTTGGGCTGTCTGACCTGGGATCCGGTCCTGGTCCCCCCGGCGGTTGCAGATCTGGGGGGGGAGCTGGCAGTCCTGGGACCCCGGGTTGCCCCGGCCCTGCAGGTGGCGGAAGGACTGGTCCCGCTGGCAGGGCTGGTCCTGCTGGCAGGGCTGGTCCCGCTGGCATTGCTGGCCATGCGGGTCTTCGTTCCAACGCTTGTTCCACCGATCTCTCAACCAATTCCGGGATCGCTTGGAACACATCTTCGAGAGTTTGCATGAGCTGCTGGAGGCTTCTAACAATTCCCTCCACCCGCTTGCCTATCCCCTCTTCCAGAGAGGTCCGGCTCCTTCGGGCCTCTGATCGGTCTGTCACCCACGGTTTCCCAATCGGTTCGAACTGGGCCCCCAAGTGGGGTAACCCCTGTCCTGCCAATAGTCCTTGGTCATACAGGCGATCCCTCAACCCTCCTCCCTGGTGGGAGAAGGATTCCCGAGTGCCCATAGCATCTAAGTTACTCCAACCGTCCCATGCTCGGCGAGCCAGTCGAGACGGAGTGAATTGCCAGGGTTTCGGGGCGGTCTTCGGGATGGCTCCCCCCTCGGCTCCTGAAGTCGGGGTCGAAGTGACCACTGGAGTCGAGGTGACCGGGACGCTCCCGTCATCCGGCCGTTCAGGTTCCCCTTTCCCATCGGGTCCAGGTAGTTTCTCCTCTCCGTCGCTCATGCCGAGATTGGTAGATTCGCAGAGATAGAGAAAAAGGGATTCTGAACAGAATGTCAGGACCCCACAGCAGGCAATGAAGTACAGACTTGTAGAAAGGTTTTACTTTATTGAAGATAGATAAACAAATATAAAGCCAGCAGTCGTGTTAGTCTGACCCACAATCAACAGTCATAAGACTTACAAGAATTGCTGTACATGTATTGTGCTCTGAAGCATTACAATATGATACACAACTTAATAGAATCTATAAACCAAGGTACAACGTCGTCTCCGGATTATTTACCAACGTTTCAAAAAATGAATCTTCAGGAGATATTCTGTAGTACACAAAAATGCAATTTTTAGAATATGTATAACACCAGTCACTAGAAACAAGAGACAATACAATAATCTTATTGCTTACTTACATAGAGGTGCCAAAGCTCTCATTTTCATAAAAGTTAGACAACAAGTCTTAAGCATCTGCAACATAATAATTTTATCTTTGTTATAAACACATACAAGATATTTCAAAATATTTCAAATTACAACTAATCAACCTGGTAATAACTCACATCACGAGTCAGAGGACGCTGATCTCAACTAACACACAGTGTTTTTTTGGATCCCAGGCGTCTCTCCCTGGTGTATGTTACCAGAGGGCAATTAAAGGGACCT
>NW_015166666.1:17144-18590 GCF_001447785.1 Gekko japonicus | reverse complement strand
TCTCTTATGTTCTTACCAATAGGAATGGAGATCTGAATCTTTGCACCCTTTTCAATCATTCTTTACAACAGCTCTCTGACTGGGATAAAAGGACTCGGACATTTCCATTCCTACTCATGTCTGACGAAGGGAGCTCGACTCTCGAAAGCTTATACCCTCGCGATCTTGTCGTTCTCTAAAGTGCCACGGGACTCGAATCGTGCTCTTCCACAGCAGATCAACACGACTTACCCGCTGAAACTAGTTTTCTTTCATAACCTGTCAAATTAAAAAAAACTCTAGGGGGCACATCTTGGCCAATTATAACAGCGATCAAGAGCTTTGATTTTGGTGTTTTTTAAAGATCCTTTCCCCAGATCCAGCCGATATGTTCTCCCCTGTTGTTATGTAATTAAAAGAAATAAAAGGTTCATTAGAGCACGGGAGAGGGAAGAGGAAGGGGGCAATTTTATTCATTACGTCTGAGAAATGAAATTTCGTTTCAGAAAGGTATGCCTCTGACTGACACCCCGCAAATTAAAGCAATAATTTTCCTACTGCTTCCCCGCCCTCCTCGGTCTCCATACCTCCTCTCCCAAATTGGCGTGTGTGTGTGTCTCTAATGCCGCAATGGGAGCCAAGCTAGCAGCGTCGGGAAAACTGAGAGCCCCCCTGGGGGCCGGGTAGAGTGGGGGAGGGGAGATGTGGCAGCAGTGGAGAAGATCACCAAACGGCGGAGATGATAATATGAACCGATCTTATAATCATATGCTCGCGTTTTCGGTTATCTCTGTTGCTTCGGGGTTGGAAGGGTGAGAAATGCTGACCTGGTAAAGGAAGACATAGAAATGGGGAGGGGGACTTTTTGCTATTCTATGAGCTCAAGACTCTCTTCACCTGAGCTGGATAGCCCCAAAGGGGGTCTCTTACAGTTGCCAGCCTCCAGCCGGGGTCTGGAGTTATCCTGGAATTACTGCCGATCTTCAGACTACAGAGAAAGCAGTCCCCCTGGAGGAAATGGCTACTTTGGAGGGTGGACTCTAGGGACGCCAACCTCCAGGTGGGACCTGGGGATCTCCGGTTATTACAGCTTATCTCCAAACGACAGAGATCAGTTCCCCTGGAGAAAATAGCTGCTTTGGAGGGTAGACTCTATGGCGGGGGTGTCAAACTCATTTGTTCTGAGGGCCGGATCTGACATAAATGAGACCTCGTCGGGTCGGGCCACATGTGTCATAAAATGTAATGCCAGGTAGCAGAGATATAAACTTTATAAAGGACACACAGTGCACAGACTCTAATCTGGGAGAACCGCAGGGGTCTTTTTGGGCCGGAGCCCTCCAGAGCGCTGCTCCGGCAGCCTGCGTGGTGGCAAGACCCACCCCTGGGTCCCCCAAGCCCGAGAGAGCGCGCTGCGGCTCGGGGGAGGCCTGGAGAACCCCACCCCCGGATCCCCCGAGCCCCTCG
>NW_015166666.1:4045-16426 GCF_001447785.1 Gekko japonicus | reverse complement strand
CAGATCCTAGGATTCCCTTCCAGTAAGGCTGTTACTTTCATCTTGCACGAAGAACCTTCAGCCAGTGCGACAGGCTGATCCACCGGCGCATGGCTCCTTGTACCAGAGGAAAGTGATGCCCTTGGTGGAATAGAGTCATAGGCAGTGTGTCCCTCTAAGCTGAGTTGGTGTGAGCCAGCTCACAGTTTTTTAGCCTCCGGCTCACGCATTTTTGTCTTAGCTCGGGAAGGAGGGCTCCCGAGCAAACTCATCGATGCAGCAGCCAAATCGCTCGCTCAGAACTTTCATGCCGGCCGCTCCGAAAGTAGAATTTTTGCTCACAGGACTCTGCCGCTTAGAGGGAGCATTGGTCATAGGATCTGCCCACCTCCTCTGAACATGTGTCTAGTGTTTTCCCTTTGCTACGGAGTCAGCACAAACGGACCCTGCGGTTTGGGCGGGCAGGGAGAGACGTGCTTCGTTCCAGCTGCTACTGGAACATCTGCCTGTCCCCGCCGGCCCTTCTGCAGCGCCGGTTCCTTCGCGTCCCTTGGCCTGCCAGTCTCAGAAGAGGCATAAATTATTATTGATTTTTCAAACCGCCGGTTCATCAGCTCCTGCCTAATTCTGTCCCTTGCTGACAAGCTGGGGGGGAATGAATTGCTGGTCGGTGTCTAAAAAACTAAGAACCCACCGAGGTCTTGGCAAAAGAGGGCGATGGCCCCTCTGGGCAGGGCAGGCTGCTAGCTGAGCGGGGCAGCGGCGGCACGCATGAGACTGAGAGGTCCATTGGGTTGCCACCCTCCAGGTGTCAGCTGGAGATCTCCGGGATTTCAGCTGATCCCCAGCTGACAGAGAACAGTTCCCCTGGAGTAAATGGCCTCTTTGGAAGGTAGACTGAATGGTGCTGTACCCCACTGAAGTCCCTCATAAGAACATCAGGAGAGCCCTGCTGGATCAGACCAGTGGTCCATCTAGTCCAGCATCCCGTCTCACACACAGTGGCCAACCTGTTCCTCTGGACGGCCAACAACAGGGCAGAGAGGCCGAGGCCTTTGTTAGAACATCAGAAGAGCCCTGCTGGATCGGACCAATAGTCCATCTAGTCCAGCATCCCATCTCACGTTATGGGCAACCAGTTCCTTTGGAGGGCCAGCAACAGGGCACAGAGGCCGAGGCCTTCATAAGAACCTCAGAAGAGCCCTGCTGGATCAGACCACTGAGGGTCCATCTAGTCCAGCATCCCGTCTCACACAGGGACCAGCCAGTTCCTCTGGAGGGCCAACAACAGGGCAGAGAGGCCAAGGCCTTCCCCTGATAAGAACATCAGAAGAGCCCTGCTGGATTGGACCAGTGGTCCATCTAAGTCCACAGCCTCACACAGTGGCCAGCCAGTTCCTCTGGAGGGCCAGCAACAGGGCAGGGAGGCCGAGGCCTTCATAAGAACATCAGAAGAGCCCTGCTGGATCAGACCGTATATTCCATCTAGTCCAGCACCCTGTCTTGCACAGTGGCCAACCATCTCCCCTGGACAGCCAACTACAGGGCATAGAGACCAAGGCCTTCCCCTGATGTGGCCTCCTGGCTCTGGGATTCAGTGGTTTAGTGCCTCTGAATGTGGAGGTTCCTCTCAGTCACCATGGCTAGTAGCCATTAATAGACTTATCTTCCATGAATCTATCTAATCCTCCTTAATGCTGTTTATTGCCTGTGGCCATCACCACATCCTTTGACAGTGAATCCCGCCTTCTAGTCATTCTCTGTGTAAAGTATTATTTCCTTTTGTCCCTCCCCTCCCCACACCCTGCCCTCCTCAGCCCCCCCAAATCTCCAGGAATTTCCCAGCCTGGAGATGGCAACCATAGCAGTGAGCTGGTATTGCTGCAGTGGTCCAGAATCCATCACCTCAGTAGTGTGGGGTTTCAGTTTGCAAAGGTACATCCACCTTGGGTTGCCAGCTCCAGGTTGGGAAGTTCCTGGAGATTTTGGGGGGTGGAAGTTTAGGAAGTCAGTGTTTAGGGGGGGGGGACCTCCGCAAGGTATAACACTATAACCAGGGGTCATTTCCTGCAGGAGCACACAGGAGCAGAGCTCCGGCAGTAAAGAACCCAGGGGGCGGGCACATGCAACAAGCCCCACCCCCTGCTCCCAGCAGCCCTCAGTCAGAGCAAGGAGCAGCCAGGTAAGCTGCAAAGCCCCCCCCGCTCCCCCCGCCCCAAACCGCCCAGCGGCACCACCACGCAATCCAAAACAGTCCAGTGGCACCTTTAAGACCAAGTTTTATTCAGGTACAAGCTCTCCCTCCTCTGCGAGGACAGATCTGCACGTTCCCCCCCCCAATAGCTAGCAATCCAAAACAGTCCAGTGGCACCTTTAAGACCAAGTTTTATTCAGGTACAAGCTCTCCCTCCTCTGTGAGGACAGATCTGCACGTTCCCCGACCCCCAATAGCTAGCAATCCAAACCAGTCCAGTGGAGCCTGAGCGGTGGGTGTTGCCTTCTGACACACTACCGGTGAGGTCATGGTGTGTGTGGCATATGCAAATAAGTTATGCTAATGAGTTATGCTAATGAGCTCCTGCACCTCTTTTTCTACGGAATGACCCCTGGCTATAACCCACCATCCAAACCGCCCATTTTCTTCCAGGGTAACTGATCTCTGTAGTCTGGGTACAAACTGCAACGCAAGGAGAGCTCCGGGCCCCACCGGGAGGTTGGCAACACTGTGCCCACCCTTCAGGCTTGGTTGTGCTCAGGCACTGATACAATCCCCCTTGTTTACAACTAAGTCCTGGTTATGTTTGGGTGGAATTCAGCCCCCCTCCGCCAACTGTGAACCACTCAAATTCGTTGATGGGGTGTATTCTCCCTGCCCCCAAAATGTGGGAGTTTCTCTTCTTCATTGGCTACATCCTAAGAAACTGGTGGCTCGTAGGGATGCCAGCCTCCAGGTGGGACCTGGGGATCCCCTGGAATTATACCTCATCTCCAGACTACAGAGATCAGCTCCCCTAGAGAAAACGCCTGCTTTGGAAGGTAGACTCCAGGGCAGGGGAGACCAAACTTGCTCAGCGTAAGAGCCACACGGAATGAACGTCAAATGTCTGAGAGCCGCAAGACACGATCAGATATTACAGTGTTTCCTCTAGGCTGAGTCAGTGTGAGCTAGCTCACAGTTTTTTAGCCCCCGGCTCACACATTTTTGTCTTTGCTCAGGAAGGAGGGCTCCAGAGCAGACTTAATTTCTGCAGCAGCCCAATCGCTCACTCGCAACTTCGACGCCGGCGGCTCACAAAGTGGAATGTTGGCTCACAAGACTCCACAGCTTAGAGCGAGCATTTACTACAAACATGTTTTTATTTGTCCAATATTCATTTGTTTGCTAATGATATTTATTTGTCAGACAGAGAGAGAGAGAGAGAGAGAGGTGGAAAGAAAGAAAGTGTGAGAGAGAAACAAACAAAACAAAAGGAAGAAGAAGAAGAGAAGAGATTGGATTTATACCCCGCCCTTCACTACCCAAAGGTGTCTCAGAGCGGTTTATAATCTCCTTTCCCTTCCCCTCCCCACAACAGACACCCTGTGAGGTAGGTGGGACCGAGAGAGCTCTGACAGAAACTGCTCTTTTTCAAGGACAGCTCTTATCAGAACTACGGCTTGCCCAAGGTCATCCAGCAGGTGCAAGTGGAGCAGTGAGGAATCAAACCCAGTTCTCCCAGATTAGAGTCCACGCACTTAACCACTACACCAAACAGGAAGGAAGGAAGGAAAGGAAGGAAAGGAAGGAAAGGAAGGAAGGAAAGGAAGGAAGGAAGGAAAACCCTCAGTGGCTGGCTAGCTTTAAGGGAAGGCGAATAAATCTGCCTTTTCTTTTTGGGCTGAGGTTCAAGATTGCGACGTGGCAGTTTGCGAAATGCTCCAGCGCACGGTCCTGTGGATATCACCCCGCGGCCGGGCAGCTCAGCTTGGAAAGACGTCCCCTCCAAGTTGGGCCCCACTGTGATGTGAATTGGCTTAAGAGGGTTGTTTTGTAAAAGCCGCTCTTCAACGGGGGGAGGCTGAGTCCCTTCCTGAAAATTTCGGCGGGGGCTGAAGCCCCGCCGCCCCCACGAAGATTACGCCTATGGCTTGTGATAATGCTACCTGCGTGGGAACTGGCATAGAGCAGGGACTGGTTCCAGAGTCAGAATAGAATGTTATCTCAACGGCCCAGTCAGGGTGGCTGGGGAGTCGCCATTTTGGATGGGGGTGGGTGCAGATGGCATATTCCGTCCCTTGCCAACAGCGGGGTGTATGTGTGTGGCTCAGTGGCAGAGCATCTGCTTGGCAGGCAGAAGGTCCCGGGTTCAATCCCCGACATCTCCAGTTAAAAAGACCAAGCAGGAGGTGATGGGAAAGACCTCTGCCTGAGACCCTGGAGAGCCATGAAGTGGGGCTGTAGCTCAGTGGCAGAGCATTTGCTCGGCATGCAGAAGGTCCCAGGTTCAGTCCCCGGCATCTCCAGTTAAAAGGACCAGGCAGGAGGTGATGGGAAAGATCTCAGCCTGAGACTCTGGAGAGCCATGAAGTGGGGCTGTAGCTCAGTGACAGAGCATCTGTTCGGCATGCAGATGGTCCCAGGTTCGATCCCCACCATCTCCAGTTAAAAGGGCCAGGCAGTCGGTGATGTGAAAGACCTCCACCTGTCTCTAGAGCCATGAAGTGGGGCTGTGGCTCAGTGGAAGAGCATCTGCTTGGCAGGCAGAAGGCCCCAGGTTTAATCCCCAGCGTCCCCAGTTGAAAGGACTGGGCAGGAGGTGATGGGAAAGACCTCCGCCTGACAACCTGGAGAGCCATGAAGTGGGGCTGTGGCTCAGTGGAAGAGCATCTGCTTGGCAGGCAGAAGGCCCCAGGTTCGATCCCCACCATCTCCAGTTAAAAGGACCAGGCAGTCGGTGAGGTGAAAGACCTCCGCCTGACAACCTGGAGAGCCATGAAGTGGGGCTGTGGCTCAGTGGAAGAGCATCTGCTTGGCAGGCAGAAGGCCCCAGGTTCGATCCCTGGCATTTCCAGTTGAAAGGACCGGGCAGAAGGTGATGGGAAAGACCTCTGCCTGAGACCCTGGAGAGCCGCTGCCGGTCTGAGTAGACAATACTGACCTTGTTGGACCGATTCAGTAAAAGGTATCTTAATGTGTTCCTACGTTCATCTTTCTGGGTTTTAGGACAACTTAGGTAAAGGTCAAGGGTTCCCTTGCTCGAAAGCCAGTCGAGTCTGACTCTAGGGTTGCGGTGCTCATCTCCGTTTCAAAGCCGAAGAGCCAGCGCTGTCCGAAGAGGTTTCCGTGGTCATGTGGCCGGCATGACTAAACACCAAGGCGCACGGAACGCTGTTACCTTCCCACTGAAGTGGTACCTATTTATCTACTTGCAATTTCTTGCTTTCGAACGGCTAGGTTGGCAGGAGCTGGAACTAGAGATGGGAGCTCAAGCCATCATGCGGCACCCGGGTCTCGAACTGCTAAACTACTGACCTTCCACAGCCTGCAGTTCAGCGTCTTAACCACTTGAGCCACCGCAGTGATCTTCATGGGGCCACCCCTCAGGTCTACCAATGGTGGTAATGGTAGTAGTAGTGGCGGCTCCTACGCAAAAGCCTGGCGGAAGAGCTCCGTCTTGCAGGCCCTGCGGAACTGTAAAAGGTCCCACAGGGCCCTGATCTCCTCCGGGAGCTCGTTCCACCAGGTAGGAGCCGCCACAGAAAAGGACCTGGCCCTTGTTGCAGTAAGCCTGGCCTCCCTGGGGCCTGGGGTCTCCAGGCGATGTTGTGTCCCCGACCGAAGTGCTCTTTGGGGCATACGTGGGGAAAGGTGGTCCCTCAGGTATGTCGGACTCTGGCCATGTCGGGCTTTAAAGATAAGCACCAGCACTTTGAAGCGAATCCGGTACGCTATCGGCAGCCAGTGCAGCGCTTTCAGCACGGGCTAGATGTGCTCCCGCCTAGGGACGCCCACCAACAGCCTGGCCGCAGCCTTCTGCACTAGCTGCAGCCTCTGGATTTGCGACAAGGGCAGCCCCATGTAGAGACAGAAGTCAATCCGAGTCCTTTGAGAGACGCACCAGAAGAGCCCTGCCGGATCAGACCAAGAGTCCGTCTAGTCCAGCGTCCTGCCTCATATTGTCATCTGCCACATTCCCCCACCCCCCCCAATATCTATCTTCTTCCTTTGGGGTTTGTAGGCCCAGAATAGCCGGCGTGGTTGCCATGGGGATGCCACTGGAAACGGCCTCCCCGTGACGACTGGTCCCTTCTTGGCCCGGAACGTCGGTCCGCCTCGCCCCATCTTCTCCGCCTGAACGTCTTCGGTTGGAACGTGCCGCTGAGGGAAAGCTGAGGAGAGGCGAGCGGCTGGATTTGTTGAGGGATTTCCGGCTCTCCCCTGAGGGAGATGTCTCTCCCCCCTACCAAAGTTCCGTCTAAGCTGTGGAGTCTTGTGAGCAAAAATCCTACTTTGTGAGCCACTGGAATTAAGGTTGTGAGCGAGTGATTTGGCTCCTGCATCAATTAGTTTGCTCTGGAGCCCTCCTTCCTGAGCTAAGGCAGAAATGTGTGAGCTGGAGGCTAAAAACCTATGAGCCAGCTCACACTCACTCAGCTTAGAGGGAACCCTGCCCCCTACCCACGAAGTGTGCCTTAAGAACATAAAAAGGACCCTTCCTGGTTCCCACCCCAGACCCCTCTTGTCGGGTACCCTGTTTCCCAAACCACCCAGGCGGATGCTGCTGGGAAGCCCGCGACGGAGGCGGACGATTTATTTTACGACGTTCCTATATTGCTTCAGGCGTCTTCCAGACTGCCTTAATGTTCCCGCTTCATTCTCCTCCGTTACCCGTTTAATCTCGTTCTCACAACGGTTCCTTAGCAATCCCTTGCTGTCCCGATATCTCAGCGTCCCCCCCTTTCTGCAACCTATTTTCTTCCAAACTCCCCCCCCCCGAAACGGCTTGATTTCAGGGATTTGGCGGTCAAAAATGCTGGGTCCATTTCCAGCTGCCAATCTCCGTTGGGCCTGGCTTGGCTGGGAAATGTTATCAGAGGCTCCCCAGCCGGATGGAAAGTTGGGCTGTGACACCAGCCGGTGCCTGAGAAATCCTCGGAACAAGCAGGAAGAGGCCTGAAGGTCCTTGCAGCTTCTTAATTCCCTAGAGCGGGGCTCCCCAACGTGGTGCCCGTGGGCACCGGGGCACCCGCCAGTACTTCCCAGGGCGTCTGCCGAGCTTTTCAGAAAGTGGGTGGAAAAAGCTTCTAAAATGCCAAGTGGCGGTTTGCTGCTTGCCAGCCACTTGCAGCTGCTGGATGATCTTGAGCAAGCCATAGTTCTGTCAGAGCTGTCCTTGAAAGAACAGCTCTTGAAAGAGCTCTCTCAGCCCCACCTACCTCACAGGGTGTCTGTTGTGGGGAGGGTAGGGGAAAGGAGTTTGTGAGCCACTCTGAGACTCCGAGTGAAGGGTGGGGTATAAATTCATCTTCTTCTTCTTCTTCTTCTTCTTCTTCTTCTTCTTCTTCTTCTGGATTTAGACAAAGGAATGGTCACGCCTTCCCCTTCTCTCTGCTCCTCCTAGTGAGTACCAGAGAGTTGGGGGTGTCAACTTCCAGAAAGGCCAAGGAAAGAACTTTTTGGAGACGGCAGGAAAAAATTGCCTTGACATGGGCTGACCAGGGTCAACGGGGGAAGGGAAACAGAGATGATAAAACTTCCTTGCCTCAGGAAGTAGCTTTCTTTCCTTTGGGATGCTGCATTCCTGAGAGGACACAGGACTCTTAACTCCTGAGGCAGCCATATTAATCATGTGCTCACTTGGGGAAACTGGGAACAAGCTTCAAGGTACTGGTAACTCTGTAGAGAACGAGAACAGCTAAAGAGCCTGTCCTATATTTTACTATCAGCTGGGGCATGTATAGAGGAAGGGACAGAGGATGTGCATTTCTATCCATCTCTTTTGCCTTCCTTGTTTAATTTGGTGCTGTGCTAAAAGTAGGCTTGTAAACATTTTCTTTTTAAATAAACCCTTTAAACCTTTGATGCTGGGAGGGGTTCTCTGTACCACATAGACATTCCAATGTCTCGAATATTCCGTCTGAAGAGGGGAGCCGGGGGTGTAGGCAGGCAAGCAGCTACACCTCCAAGGGCATCCAGCATGGGTCCCCCACAATCGCAGCCTCTCCTACCAGTACCATAGAGTTTATGCTGTACCATAGAGCCATGCCGAGAGAGGTCCCTGTGGTGACCAGATGCTGGGTCACGGGAGACACAGAGGCAAGGCCTCAGATCTTGGAAAGGAAGCTGGGAACCCTGTCCCTCCCAGCAGGCAACTCACTGCTAAAGGGGCAAGTGGTGTTGGTGGACTACCCTGAGAGTGGAAGAGGAGGAGAAGAAGAAGAAGAAGAGATTGAATTTAAACCCTGCCCTTCACTTGGTGTCTCAGAGAGGGTTACGATCTCCTTCCCCTTCCCCTCCCCACAACAGACACCCCATGAGGTAGGCGGGGCTGAGAGAGCTCTCTCGAGAACTGCCCTTGAGAGAACAGCTCTTATCAGAGCTACGGCTTGCCCAAGGTCATCCAGCAGCTGCAAGTGGAGGAGTGGGGAAATCAAACCCGGTTCTCCCAGATTAGAGTCTGCGCACTTCACCACGACACCAAACTGGCTCTCACACCAAACTGGCCCCTCCAGGGAGTCGGGAAGCCCTAGGCGGGGCAGGGCGGGAAATATATAAATCGTTATACATTATCGTTTTCACGCTGATTTTTGTTTGTGTCCAGCCGGCCTCAGCGCCGTGTTCCCATCCTCTTTGGGTCCCAGCTGGAGGCTGGCAACCGTAACCGGTTGGGACTTTCGATTGGGAAAGGGGGTCGCTGAGCCTTTAAGTGGAAGAGGACTTACTGGGGGCGGCTCGGTCCCTGCCATGTGTCACCCGATGGGCTCCGCTCTGGTCTGGGTGGCCTCCCCCTGCCTTGCCTCGCCTCCTCCTCGGCCATCTGGGTCCATGGCAGGCGAGAGGTCTCCTTTGACGCCTGATTGGCTCCCCGCGTGGCGTGTGGGAGGCCTGGAAGCCTTCCTTTCCAAAGCAGCTGAGCTCAGACCGAAACCGGCTTTCCAAGCCAGGAGCTGGCGGAGCGGGCTGGGAAGCAGGAGCCTGCTTAAACACCGAGTGAAGCAGGGATGGACTGGAGGCGGGTAAATGGCCCCGAGGCTAGTTGGTCTTGAGGGGTCCCTGTAGTGCTGCCGGGGGCGGTCTTAGCCAATGGACTGAAAGCAGGGTTGCCAGCTCTGGGTTGGGGGAATACCTGGAGATCTGGGGGGTGAATCATAGAATCACAGAGGCCATCTAGTCCAACCCCCTGCCAAATGCAGGATCAGCCGAGAGCATCCCTGACCAGTTTTGGTCCAGCTGCTGCTTAAAGACTGGCGGTGAGGGGGAGCTCACCACCTCCTGAGGCAGCTGGTTCCACTGTTATACAACTCTGAGAGCTAGTTTGAGTGTCGTGGGTAAGTGCGCGGACTCTAATCTGGGAGAACCGGGTTTGATTCCCCACTCCTCCACTTGCACCTGGCTGGATGACCTTGGGCAAGCCGTGGTTCTGACAAGAGCTGTTCTCTCAAGGACAGTTCTCTCAGAGCTCTCTCAGCCCCACCTACCTCACAGGGTGTCTGTTGTGGGGAGGGGAAGGGAAAGGAGATTGTAAGCCTCTCTTGAGACACCGAGTGAAGGGCGGGGTATAAATCCAATCTCCTCCTCCTCCTCTTCTTCCTTGTCCTCCTCGTCATCGTCCTCCTCCTCCTCTTCTTCTTCTTCTTCCTCTTCTTCTCTGATGCAGCCCCATAGCCATAAATTTTGGGTTGGTGGGGCATGGGGAAATTTTGTGGGGGAGGGAGAGGGGCAGCTGCACACCTTCCCTGAACTCCAAGCAGGGAGAGGGAGGGGGAGAGGGAGGGGGGAGAGGGGTAGCAGCTGTTGTGGTTCACATTTTGAGGGGGCAAAGCCCCGAAGTGCCCCGCCGTAGCTATGGCCCTGATCTGACGAGGGGGCTTTGGCTCCCCACAAGGTTATACCTTGAGAAAACCTGTTTGAAGATGCTACTTGTTTGGAGTTCAAGTGAAGGTCTTCTAAGTACCGCTTGGGTGTCTCTCTTCGGAAAGTAAGCGCGGGCTGGGTCTCCAGATCCCTCTAAAAGGAGGAGGACGTGAGCCGGAGCAGTGGTTGTAGTGCTGGACAGTGTTCCCTCTAAGCTGAGTTAGTGTGAGCTAGCTCACAGTGTTTCAGCCTCCAGCTGACATATTTTTGTCTTCGCTCAGGAACGGGGCCTCCAGAGCAAACGGAAACACCTCAAAAAGGATATTATAGCTTTGGAAAAAGTGCAGAAAAGGGCAACTAGAATGATAAAAGGGTTGGGACACTTTCCCTATGAGGAAAGGTTGAAGTGCTTGGGGCTCTTTAGCTTGGAGAAACGACGGCTGAGGGATGACATGATTGAGGTTTATAAGATTATGCACGGGATAGAGCACGTAGAGAAAGAGGTACATTTCTCCCTTTCTCACAATACAAGAACTTGTGGGGCAGTCCATTAAATTGCTGAGCAGTCGGGTTAGAACGAATCAAAGGAAGTCCTTCTTCACCCAAAGAGTGATGAACGCATGGAATTCACTGCCACAGGTGGTGGTGGTGGCTACAAGCATGGACAGCTTCAAGAGGGAACTGGATAAACATATGGAGCAGAGGTCCATCAATGGGTATGAGCCACAAGGTATAGATAGGAACTCTCCGTCTGGGGCAAGTGATGCTCTGTATTCTTGGTGCTTGGAGGGGGGCAACAGTGGGAGGGCTTCTAGTGTCCTGGCCCCACTGCTGGACCTCCTGATGGCCCCTGGTATTTTTGGCCACTGTGTGACAGAGTGTTGGACTGGATGGGCCATTGGCCCGATCCATCATTGGCTTCTCTTATGTTCTTATGTTCTTCATTTGTGCGGCAGACAAATCGCTCGCTCACGACTCTAATGCCAGTACCTCACAAAGTTGAATTTTTGCTCACAAGACTCCACAGCTTAGAGGGAGCATTGGTGCTGGACTGGAAAGACCTGGGTTCGAATCCGTATCCGGCTGTAAAGTTCATTGAGAAGCCTCGGCCCAGTCATTCCCCCGCAGCCTGGCCCGCATCACAGGATTGTTGTGAGGATATAATTTGAGGGCGAGAGGAGCACCCGGCCTGCCGCTCCAAGCTCCTTGGACGAAAGGCGGAATAAAAATGCAATAGACTGGCGGATGCCTCGTCTGGGCCGAGCAACAAGAAGAGGCGATGCTCCGGAACGACGCATGTGTGTGCTTAAAGATGTTTCACACCAGAAATCAACTGAAATGGGATGGGGTTTTTTTGCTCATTCATGGTAAAGTGCATCCCGCAAATGGATTTCTAATGGCCTCTTCCTGCAGAAAAGGACGCTTGAGGTCAGAGGTGTTTTATCGGCGGCCAGCAGCTGCCGCGTGCCGCGTTCATCCTCCTTCCCCCAACCTCAGCCGCTTTCTCCGGCTGCCTCCGTACGCTTCCTTCCCCTCTCTCAGCCACCAAATCGGCTGCAGCCTTAATAATAAACACCAGAATGCAAACAGGGTCTTAATCCCCGGTCAATGCTGGGGATAAAGGGAAAGGGTGGACGGCGGGACAGGATGGGACTGCGTGTCGTCAAAGGGGACAGGAGAGAGAAAAGGGAGTCTCTCGCAGCCGACGGAGTCGGGTGCTTCTCGGAAGTGGAGTCGATCTGGCCGCCATTTAGAGAAGAGAAGAGATTGGATTTATACCCCGCCCTTCACTACCCGAAGGAGTCTCAGAGCAGCTCACAAACTCCTTCCCCTTCCCCTCCCCAATACCAGGGGTCATTTCGTAGAAAAAGAGGTGCAGGAGCTCATTAGCATAACTCATTAGCATAACTTATTTGCATAGGCCACACCCCTGACAACACCGGAAGTGTGTCAGAAGGCAACGCCCACCGCTCAGGCTCCACTGGACTGTTTTGGGTTGCTAGCTATTGGGGGGGGGGGAACGTGCAGATCTGTCCTCGCAGAGGAGGGAGAGCTTGTACCTGAATAAAACTTGGTCTTAAAGGTGCCACTGGACTGTTTTGGACCAGGGGGGCTGGCGTGGGCTCTGCAACTTACCTGGCTGCTTCTTGCTCTGACTGAGGGATGCTGGGAGCAGGGGGTGGGGCTTGTTTTTCGTAGAAAAACAGGTGCAGGAGCTCATTAGCATACCTCATTAGCATAACTTATTTGCATATGCCACACCCCCTGACATCACCGGATGTGTGTCAGAAGGCAACACCCACCACTCAGGCTCCACTGGACTGTTTTGGGTTGCCAGCTATTGGGGG
>NW_015166666.1:0-3378 GCF_001447785.1 Gekko japonicus | reverse complement strand
AGGTCTTTCCCATCACCTCCTGCCTGGTCCTTTTAACTAGAGATGCTGGGAACTGAACCTGGGACCTTCTGCATGCCAAGCAGAGGCTCTTCCACTGAGCCACGGCCCCTCTTTGCAGCTCTCCAGAGTCTCAGGCGGAGGTCTTTCCCATCACCTGCTGCCTGGTCCTTTTAACTGGAGATGCCGGGGATTGGACCTTCCGCCTGCCAAGCAGATGCTCTACCACTGAGCCACATCCCCTCCCCTTAACTGTCCTTGATCGTGGTCTCCAAGGTTTTGCTCAGCCGGTTATAGTGAGATGAAATTCCTAAGTACCATTTCAAGTTTCATGCTGGGGGTCTCCCTTTCAAGTTCTCTTGCTGATGAATGGTGAACGTTCAGGTTGGGAACAGAACATCCTGATCGATTGAGACGCTCTCTTGGTGGTTTCTGGATATTGCATGCTTTGAGCGTGCCGGTCTTTCTTCCCGGGGAGGGTTAAGACCAGTGTTCCCTCTAAGCTGAGTCAGTGTGAGCCAGCTCACAGTTTTTTTAGTCTCCGGCTCACCCATTTCTGTCTCAGCTCAGGAAGGAGGGCTCCGGAGCAAACTGATTTCTGCAGCAGCCCAATCGCTCGCTCGCCGCTTCAATGCCGGTGGCTCACCGAGTAGGATTTTTGCTCACCAGACTCCGCAGCTTAGAGGGAGCACTGGACGTGGTACGTGGTGTTCCTCTCAACATCCCTTTCCCTCTGACTCGCTAAGTTTTTAGAATATCAGAAGAGCCCTGCTGGATCAGACGAGTGGGTCATCAAGTCCAGCATCCTTTCAGACACGCCGGCCAACCAAATGCCCTGGGCATAGAGGCCAAGGCCCTCCCCCTGATTGCTGCCTCTGTACATGGAAGGTTTTTATTTTTATGAACACTCCTCTTTTTTAAAACCATGTGGGGGAACGTTGAATCATATGACCCACCACCCCCTTTGGCCACATCTGGATGTGGTGTAGTCCAGGGAACCGTTCGTATGCGCTATCTCATAATAGTCAGAAGCTATTCCCTACTGCAGCCAAGGATTCCTTATTTCCCCTTTGGGGGACATGGTAAAGTGAGCAAGGGAACCTTTACCTTTACCTAGCTGCATAATTGAGCTCTGACCTGGATGGGGTAGGCTAGTCTTAGAAGCTAAGCAGGGTCAGCCGTGGTCAGTATTTGGAGGGGAGACCGCCAAGGAATACCAGGGCCATGACGCAAAGGCAGGCAATGCCAAACCACTTCTGAACACCCCTGGCCTTGAAACCCCCCTATAGGGTCACTATAAGGCAGCTTTGGCTTGACAGAACTTTCCAGTACGGCCGCAGAATCTCGAAACTTGGTGAGAAAAGAACTGGTAAAAAGCTGGGCTGGAGACGTAATATTTTTTTAGCTGTTGTAGAGTCTCCGGGTTGTGTGGCCGTGGTCTTGGCACTGTAGGACCTGACGTTTCGCCAGCAGCTGTGACTGGCATCCTCAGAGGTATAACACAGAAAGATGGAGGACTCTCTGTGTCAAGGAGAGAAGAAAAAAAATGGTAGGCAGGTAATTTATGTCTACTCAGGAAGGTGGGGGTAGGGCTGAGTCATTATCTTGTAAGAGTTCCCCAGGCTGTGAAACATGCTAATGGAGGAGCTTTCCTGAGGAGGTTCTTTTGTATATGGATTGGCTGTTTCCTGAGGAGGTTCTTTTGCATAGGGATTGTTTCCTGGGGAGGTTCTTTTGCATGTGTACTGGCTCTGGGGCAAGTGATGCTCTGTCTTGTTGGTGCTTGGGGGGGCCAACAGTGGGAGGGCTTCTAATGTCCTGGCCCCACTGGTGGACCTCCTGATGGCACCTGGTATTTTTGGCCACTGTGTGACAGAGTGTTGGACTAGATGGGCCTTTGGCCTGATCCAACATTGGCGTCTCTTCTGTTCTTATGTTAAAATTCTAATCTTATCTGTAGTGCTGTTGTCAGATGTAGAGCCTTTTGTGTTTTTCTGGACAGGAAACCATGCCCTATTTATTTTTAAACTCTCCTCTCTCCTGTTGAAATTGTGTTTTATGTTTATGAGTTTCAATGGCTTCCCTATGTAATCTGACACGGTAATTGGATGTGTCGTCCAGCCTTTCAGTGTCTTGGAACAAAATACTGTGTCCTGTTTGAGTTATTTTTCTTCTTTGCTCTGCCTGCCCCGTTGCTGAGTGTCCTGCATGAGAATGTGACTGGTCGTTGCAGGGCGGACAAGGAGAAATCCAACAGGGACTTGCTGAGAAAAACCCAGCAATTTGCTGAGGAAAAAAATGGGTCTCCCTCCGACTTCTCCGCGCTCCTTTCGAAGGCCTGAACTTTTCGTACTGCTGGAGAAGAGAGGATTCTGGGAGAAGCCGCTGAACATGCAGGAGGGATACGCTGGCCCTGTGGAACACCCTCTTCTGCAAAACAGCCAGGGGCTGGTAGTTTTGTCGGGCTGGCAACCCTCACGGGTGAGGTATAAACAATGTGCATCCTCTCCAAAGGGAGAGCAAACCAAGGTCCATTTTCTGGGGCCATTTTTGTGGGAAATGTGTGACTTGCAAGGTCTAGATTGCAGTCATTATAAGGTTAATCTGTTCTACCTTCTCTGCTATTGTTGAGACTGATCTGGAAGGGAAACTTGGCTCAGATCCAATGGGAAGATAGCCCAGGAAAATCTAAGTCTGTTTACTAGCAATCATTGGTTACTGTGTTCAGGTGACTTCCTTCTCGGGGTCAAGAAGAAGAAGAATAAACTCCATTGTTGTGTGTGACCATGTGTCCTGTGCTGTAAGGATGTAAAAATCTAGGTCTAATCTCTTTTGTTTCGTAGCTTTCCGTGTGAACCCTTCCCTTAGAAATAAAGCTTTTTTACATAGAATGAAATGTCTCCTCTCCAGCGGAGCAAAGATCCATTGCAAAACTCCAAGAATTCTCTCAGTACTGCCACATCCCTCCTTTCCGCCCCCGGATTTCTGTTTACGATTCGATTCCCCGAGCCGCAATACTTGGATTTTCCTCCTTTTGGTGATTAAAGCAAATAGAGGCCTGACCTTTTCCAGCGGCCGTCGCTTGGTTCCAAGAGCCGGGAGCTCCCCCACTCCGGAGACCGGAGTCCGTCGGAAAGAGATGGAAATGAGGAGTGCTGCTTGTGTGACGGAAAAAATCCTGCACTGAGCGGTGCATGCAGACCGAAGCGTGAGCACCATGCTTGTGCAGGACCTGAGAGGCAGATGAGAACTTTTTGAATATTCTTCCTCCCTGGCCGCTTTTGGCAGAGAATTATTAGCTTGTCGTGACTGGAGATGAAACTAGTTCGGAACTGTCAGCTGTGGAATACGCATGTGTCACGGCTCAGGTGGGGGTGTCAC
>NW_015166665.1:18263-19368 GCF_001447785.1 Gekko japonicus | reverse complement strand
CAAACTTTAGGGCAGTGGCAGAGCAACTGAGCCTGAAGCACATTCCCTGTGCGGCCCACCTTACCCACCTCGTGGTTAAGGATGCTCTGGGGTTGGGTTCTGCGAAGGATCCCAATCTGAACACTGCGACTCATTCGTTTCGGCATATCCTTGAGAAATGCCGGTTCATCATGAGTCACTTCTCACGCAGTATGAAGGACCTCTATCTACTGCGCGAGAAGCAGGTGCTGGCAGGCCTGTCGGAGCACGGCCTGCTAGGCGACGTCTCCACTCACTGGAACTCCACCTATGTCATACTTGAACCCTTGGTGGAGCAGGAGAGAGCCCTGACTGCCCTGTTCTCTGAGAGCGGGGTCATTCAGGAAGAGAGCCGGCTCAACTGCGAGGAGTGGTTGACCATCTCTCAGGCTGTGGAGGTTCTTAAGCCCTTAAAGACCTTCACAGAATTGCTCTCATCTGACACGGCGGGCTTGGCTTTTGTCATCCTCATGGTCCTTGCGGTCCATGAGGAGTTGGCACCGTTTCTGAAGCCACCTGCAGGACGTGCAGACATTCTGCCAGCAGTGTGCGCCCTCGTGAGAAGGCTGCAAAGTGCACTGCAGAGGCGCTTTGAGCCTATCCTCCAGGACAGGATCTACATGATGGCGACCATGTGTGATCCGCGCATAAAGGGCAAGATTGTTGAGCGGGCCGACGAGTTAACTCGATGGAGGAATCCTCGCGGAGCCCTACGAACCAGAGTCCACCTGTCCACTTAGCTACTGGGCCATGAAGGAGGCGATCTGGCCGGCCCTTTCTGCCGTGGCCCTGAAGCTACTCTTGTGCCTTCCAATGAGCATTCAAAGTGAGCACGTCTTTTCCCATGCGGGCGACATTGTCTGCCCGCATTGCTGAGCCCCTGGTCAGTTGAGCCTGAGCCCCTGGTCAGTTGAGCAGTTGGTCTTCCTGAAGGTCAACTTGCCACTGTTCGGTTTCCCGGAAATAGACTATGAAGATTGAAGTGAGCACATCCTTGTGCCTGCAATCCTCTCTTGGTCTGTGGTGGGAAATTGGGCCACGCTCTTCCCATGATTAAAACTAGATGCTAGGGCAAAGTAGCAGCCAG
>NW_015166665.1:10042-18012 GCF_001447785.1 Gekko japonicus | reverse complement strand
CTTCCCATGATTAAAACTAGATGCTAGGGCAAAGTAGCAGCCAGGGCTATGACCATTTTGATTGGCACAGAAATGCCCCACCAATCTCCCCACTTCCATCCATCCCACCTGCAGCAGAAATACCTCAACAGACCCTGTGGCTACCGTGCAGTGCAGGGTGATGTTGAGGGTTGTGCGTGTATGCACCTAAGTTCCAACCTCACACTAACTCAGCTTAGAGGTAACATTGGTTATTGAAAAATATAACTTTCTTTTTCTGCAGGGGCGTGGTGGGATAAGGGAGGGAGAGCCTGTGATGAATGGCGGCTGCCACACCTAGGCTAAGCCTCCTCCACCGAGGCAGGCAGTGATGGCTGGTGTTGGTGTACTGCTGCGAGACAGGAGGTTCACTGGACAGATAGACGCTACCCCCTCCACCTCACTTTCTGAGGCATTAGTGGGCAGGGCTTCTTGTTGTGGTGGTGTTGGTCTTTCACACAGGTTGACAAAGAAGTCTAGGCACATCGGAGATGGACAGGCAAGCTGACAGGAGAAGACAGAGGCTGCTTCCTTGGCTGGGGAGTCATGAAGTCACACCTTCTGTGCTACAGGTGTGACCTCATGGTTTCTTGAAAAGTGGGCGGCGATCACACCAGGCCCTGGTTTTTGGGCAAAGGTTAACAAAGAGGTCAGAGACAGACATATGTTGAGGTAAGAAGTCAGTAGTCATCTCTCTTCTGGGCATGGAGCGGGGGTCACTGCTGGGGTGTGGAGGGGGAGGTATTTGTGAATTTTTCTGCCTTGTGTGGGGGGTTGGACTAGATGACCCCGGAGATCCCTTCCAACTCTGTGATTCCATGACTCTGGCCGCAGAGATGTCAGGAGAGAGACTCATTGTTGCGAGGGCTGGTTGCACAGGTTGTGGGGGCCACCGTGCACTGGTTCTGCTGCTGTCCCCCCTGAACAGGGGACCAAGTCCGACTCCCAACTCTTTTTCAGCCTCTGGGCACCTTTGGATTTCCAAACCAAGCTAGGCAACTAGTAGCCGCCTTCTGGGCATGGAGGAGGGGCCTCTGGGGGTGTGGGGGAGAGGTAGTTGTGTGAATTTTCTGCATTGTAGGGAACAAGGACCCACCCTCAGCCCTGGGAGACCAAGCAGCCAGCCGTTCTGTGGTTCGGGGTGTTTTCGCCTGCCCTGGGCCCTGTCTGGTGGGGGTGGGGCTATTTTCCTTCCTTAGTTGCTGCCACCACTCACTGGATTCACACCGCCTTCCTAGAGGTATGGTGAGACCCCTCTGGATGATCCCCCAAACCGGGAAAGTGGGTATCTCAATCTTTGGGCACCCCCTGGAGAGTTGGCAACCACTCTGATTTGGGCCCATTTGGGTTCCTCTGGCCTCCCTTTGCCTCTCTTAATGTGCTGAGTAGGGAATCGCACACCCCTAGCTGTTTGCTCACTTGCACAGGTCCTCCTGCCTGCCCCCCCCTTCAGTTTATATACTGCAGAAATCCTCTGGTTTGACCTGAGTCCAGTTGGGTTTGGGCAGTGACTGGCACAGAAGTTGTTGTGGGGGGGGGATTGCTCTGGTTCTGCTGCTCCCTATGTAGGCTGCTGCTACTGCAGAGGAAGAGATTGTCTGGTTCTGTTGGTTTTGGGGGGTTTGGGGCACTGCCTGGCACATTGGCACAGGTTATGGTGGGGGCGGGGAGATTGCTCTGGTTCTGCTGCTCCCTATGTAGGCTGCTGCTACTGCAGAGGAAGAGATTGTCTGGTTCTGTTGGTTTTGGGGGGTTTGGGGCACTGCCTGGCACATTGGCACAGGTTATGGTGGGGGCGGGGAGATTGCTCTGGAATGGTTCTGCTGCTGGGCCTGGCTGGCATTGGCAATGCACAAACATGCTCCCTCAGTCTGTAGGCTGCTGCAGAGATTCTCTGGTTTGAACCAAGTTCTGTTGGTTTGGGGGTTTGGGGCACCTTGGCACAGGTTGTGGGGGGGGGGCAGATCGCTATGGTTCTGCTGCAGTGCTGGCTGGGCCTGGCTGGCAATGCAAACATGCATGCTCCCCCAACAGGTTGCCCCCATCCCTCCATTGTTCTCTCCATGGTGGGGAAAAAGTTACTTTTTTCCCACCATAGAGAACAATGGAGGGATGGGGGCAAACTGCTTGGGGGCCCGTAGAATTGGACCCCCTGGTCCAATCTTCTTGACACTTGATGGGTATCTTGGGGAGAGGTTCCAGTAGCCACCCTCTGAGTTTGGAGCCTCTCCCTCAACCCCCCCCCCGGGGGGGGCAAAAAAAAGAGGTAAAATTCGGATTCGGATTTATTGGACCTGAAGTTTTTCGGGATTCCCAGAAAAACCCGAACATCTATAAGCACCATATTGTGCCAATGGCCCATAGGATATAATGGGGCCGAATTGCTGCCGAATTTCGGCTGCAAACTGGCAATAGGCAGGCAAGGCAGCAATCTGATCTGGGGGCACCCTCTTTGGATGGCATCGGAATTGGATCCCCTGGACCAATCTTGTCAAAACTTTGGGGGTCATTTGGGGAGCAGCTGGAGCAGCCACGGTCCAAATCTGGAGCCTCTACCTCAAACCCCCTCTCCTCCAGCCCCCTGCAAACTTTCCAGAGGATTTTTGCAATTGACTTCAATGGCCCCATGGGATATAATGGACCCGAATTTTTCGGGTTTCCTGAAAATTTTCAGATATCTATGCTTTACCAGTATAGATATTTGGGTTTTTTTGGGTTTCCTGAAAAAATTCAGGTTCAATAAACCCGAATCCGAATTTTACCGAATTTGTTTTTTGCACACCCCTAATCAACAATCTTGCAAGCAGAGTTTTCAGGAACTGTATGTGACCAGAAGATGGCAGTCTAACTACACTAACCATACCTAATGTGTTATTCCAATCTTAGCTGTATTTTTTGCTCAGTTACTTAGGCATTTTGACTCTAATTAGCTCTTCCTGGCAATTAACTCCCCACCCCACACACACACCTTTTTGTAACATTTGAGAAAATCTGTTTCAATGAATCTTAAGGAGTGTCTCAGTTCTAGCTTGTATCCAGAATTGAGCTTTATTTGTCTTGTAGGTGCCTCTGGACTCAAACCTCGTTCCCTCATCTGTTTGTTAACTCTCGTATTTGTATGCTAATTTACTGCCATCAACAGATCTTTCTTACATCCTATATCAGCTATAATCACTCAGTACTTATGCATCTTGAGTCTAAATGGCCCTTCCTGACAACAGTCTCCACCCCCTATAAGTAATGGTTGAGAGGGTTCTGTTTCCTCATATTTGAAGAAGTGTGCTTGCACACGAAAGCTTATACTGTGAATAAAACTTTGTTAGTCTTAAAGGTGCCACTGGACTCAAACCTTTTAAAAATTTTATTTTATTTTTGTATTTTTGTGTGTGTGTGTGTGTGTGTGCATCTAGAAGTCATGGCAACCTCTGGTGACTGACCCCTACGGGGGGCCTGGAGAATACTCAGAGAGGTGGCTGAATAAAGCCTGCCCCATGCCTCCCGCCTCTGGTATTCCAAGGAGGTCTCCCATCCAAGTACTTGCCCAGAGTTGACCCTGCTCAGTTTTCGAGATCTGACAAGATCAGGCTTATCTGGGCTATCCAGGTCAGGGCTGGACTCAAACTTTGTTCTACACTAAACATAACACGCCTTATGCCATTTCTCGTTAACCTGGGTCAAAAAGATTGGGTGGAGAGTTATCAGTTGTAAACCTGACAAATAGTTAATTTTCATCCAAATGATGATAACATGTTGCCCAGCGTAGTGCATTGTATACAAGAAACATCATCACTTCTTATATAATTAGAAAAGCAATAGATTTATGTGACATAGAACCTCATTGACATGGAACTGATCAACAAAATAGTTCTTTGTGACCCCATCAGATGCACCTGTAACTAGGTGAGATACAGCCAATGGAAACACCATGCAGATCATTTTGGCATGTTGGGGCTCTGCCTTGGGCAATGACTTCTCCACCCCCAATATAGAAAGCAGCTTTTGTTCTGCATCTTCTTTTAGCCTTGCTGCCATTGCTAACAACCATGTACGATTCTCTGTATTAGTCCCAACTGCATCAACAATTTCTCCTTCTGAGGAAAATGATTGTACATAAAGCCTGCTCATCAATAATTCATGGAACTACTTTGAACACACTAGAAGGAAAATTAACTTAGTCATATCAATTATGACTAGAGAAATTTTGCAACTGGCCCCAGGAGCTGGGCATTTATCTGCAACCATCAGCAGATACATTTCAACGTGCAGCTCACCTAGCTGATGTGCTCAGGTGGCAGTTTTAAACATATTTATCAGGAATTAAGTTCCACAGAAGGCACAGAACTTAATTCCAAATAAAGTGCTTATTATCTGACTGGAAGAGAAGTTCTCATTGGAATTGTGCTCATTGAAAGGATATCATCAGATTTATTTGCACTGGGCTACTGAATCTAGCAAAACTGTTCTGGATTTAGTAGCAATCAAGGTTGAATTAGGCAACTTTTCTGTTCCTCTCATCTATCTGGGTTTGTGCATGGATAATGTTTATTTTTATTTTATTTATTTCATTGTATTTATACCCCGCCCTCCCTGTGAACGGGCTCAGGGCATGTTGTTGTTGTTCAGTCACACAGTCGAGTCCGACTCTTCGTGACCCCGTGGACCAGATCACGCCAGGCTCTCCTGTCTTTTGCCATCCTCTGAAGTTTGCTTAATTTCATGTTTGTTGCATCGGTGACACAGTCTAACCATCTCATCCTTTGCCGTCCCCTTCTTCTTTTACCTTCACTCTTTCTTCGCAGCCATACATGACTACTGGGAATACCATTGCTTTGACCATGCGGACTTTTGTTGGTAGGGTGATGTCTCTACTTTTTATCATGCTGTTTAGGTTTGCCATAGCTTTCCTACCCAGGAACAGGCATCTTTTAATTTCATGGCGGCAGGCACCATCTGCAGTGATCTTGGATCCCAGGAACATGAAGTCTGTCACTTTCTATTTGCCAAGGAGTGATGGGGCCGGATGCCATAATCTTTGTTTTTTTGATGTTGAGTTTCTAGCCAACTTTTGCGCTCTCCTCTTTCACCCTAAGCAAGAGGCTCTTTAGGTCCTTTTCACTTTCTGCCATTAGAGTGGTATTGTCTGCATATCTGAGGTTGTTGATTTTTTCCCCAGCAATCTTAATTCCAGTTTGTGATTCATCCAGGCCGGCATTTTGCATGATGTACTCTGCATATAAATTAAATAAGCAAGGTGACAATATACATCCTTGTCGTACCCCTTTTCCTATGTTAAACCAATCAGTTGTTCCATATCCTGTTCTAACTGTCACTTCTTGACCTTTATACGGGTTTCTCAAGAGACATGTGAGGTGGTCTGGTACTCCCATCACTTTAAGGACCTGCCATAGTTTGTTCTGATCCACACAGTCAAAGGCTTTAGCATAGTCAATGAAGCAGAAGTAGATGTTTTTCTGGTACTCTCTCGCTTTCTCCATAATCCAGCGAACATTGGCAATTTGATCTCTAGTTCCTCTACCTCTTCAAAACCCAGCTTGTACTTCTGGCAGTTCTCTATCCACGTACTGTTGAAGCCTAGCTTGTAGGATCTTGAGCATGACCTTGCTAGCGTGTGATATGAGTGCAATTGTGCGATAGTTCGAACATTCCTTGGCATTGCCCTTCTTTGGGATTGGAATGTATACTGACCTTTTCCAATCCTGTGGCCACTGCTGTGTTTTCCAAATTTGCTGGCAAATTGAATGCAGCACTTTAACAGCATAATCTTTTAAGACTTTGAATAGCTCAGCTGGGATACCATCCCCTCCACTAGCTTTGTTGTTAGTAATGCTTTCTAAGGCCCATTTAACTTCGCATTCCAGGATGTCTGGCTCGAGGTCAGTGATTATACCATCGTGGTTGGCAAGGACATTGATGTCCTTCTTGTATAGTTCTTCTGTGTATTCTTGCCATCTTTTCCTAATCTCTTCTGCTTCTGTTAGGTCCCTACCGTTTTTGTCCTTTATCATGGCCAACTTTGCATAGAACATTCCTTTGATTTCTCCGATTTTCTTGAAGAGATCTCTAGTCCTTCCCATTATATTGTTTTCCTCTATTACTTTGCATTGTTCATTCAGGAAAGCCTCCTTATCTCTCCTTGCTGTTCTCTGGAAATCCGCATTCAGTTGGGTAATACCACCTTTCTAATCTGACAGTTTCCCTTGGGTTGGCACAGACTTTTTGTTTGTTATTCTCTAGGGTTCCAACTCTGGGTTGGGAAATGCCTGGATATTTGGGGGGGGGGGTGGAGCCTGGGGAGGGATGGGCTTGGGAAGGGGAGGGTCTTCAGCAGGTTATAATAGTATCCACCCTCCAAAACAGCCATTTTCTCCAGGGAAACTGATTTTGGTTGTCTGGAGATCAATTGTAATAGCAGGAGATGTCCAGGTGCCACCTGGAGGTTGGCAACCCTGTTCTCATTTGGATGGAGAAAGAGCAGGATGAAAATGAATTAAAAAGGATGTTGCTCACTGCATTGCATGAAAGCATTCTAGAGGGAAGATCAGAAGTCAATTCCTGCTCTAGCATTAGGAAAATACTATTGTGCTGGAATAAATATCATTAAGCCTTTAAGGTGTTGCCTGTTTACATTACATTACATTTGTGATTTATATACTGCCCTATCCATATGGCAGTTTTACAGACACATACACAATTTATCTAAGCTAGGGTACAACGGTGAGGGGAGGGTATTTTTTCTTAACTAGGCACCTAACAGCAGGATCTTTTTTCCTTTGAATTCGACGGCGGACGGTAGATTTGTCTGCAGTAGTGGCTTCTTTCCAACAGATGGCCCCCACAGAGCACGAACGAGGCAGCTGGACTCCTTGTCCAATCGGCTCCAGTCCTTGCCACACGTCATGCTTCCAGGCTTCCGTTGTTCGTTCCGTTGCTGCTTTTTTTAACACCAATCACGGAGGAAAGGTTTTACTTTACTATCCACTTAAGTTACCCATCTCTAAAAGAAACAGAATGAGGGCTGCTGATTAATTAAAGCACTTGTCAATCATTATCAACTACTAATTAATCAATTAAGTATAAATAAGTCTACCTATTAGCTTTTTGAGATAACAAAAATGTAATATGGCTTTTGTTTATTAAACTGTAAACTACCACACATTTCCTGAAGAAAAGGCCATCTTTAATATTTTCTTATTCTTCCTTTATTACAATAACACAACAAAAACAAAAATAGTCTCAAAATGTAAACAAGTATGCCCTTAACTTGCAGCCCAGCCAATCAAAATTAACCCCCACGGATTAATCAAGTAACGCTTTAGCTGAATTCTTTACCAATTATAGTCTGTGGCCCCTGTAAGAATATTTAGTAACCTTATAGATGTGTTATTAAGTTAATTGAGACAGTTTTGTGAAGATCACCTAGCTTTGCTGCCAAATAATGGCTCCTTATTTCAAATATTCTTTATATGGTATAGCTGTTAATTCATAACTGGGCCCTCTGTCTTGGAACATGATCTGAGCGGCCAGGTTTACTTTGAGAGGAAGTTAAAAAATCTCTCAGAAACCTTTGCTGCACTTGAATTCCATGTTAAACCAGAACAGCTATTGACCAAATCCACAGTGCAGTACCCAACATATGCATATGTAAGCCTCTTCAATCCTGTTGAATCTGCTGAAGCTAGTGGGTTAGATCCCAAAACTCCCTTTAGGTCAGTGGTTCTCAAGCTGTAGGGTGGAGTCATGGCTCTCTTGTAAGTGGTTTTACTTATGAATTGAAATATTTAGCCCCCTAGTTTTCCCCATGGCTTATCTATATATCTAATAGCGAAGGTGCCCCCTGCGTGCGGATATCTAAATCCGCACATCAGGGGCACCTGGGGGGGCAGGGAGATTTCCCTGCACACTTGAGCAGTCCCCAGGTGTGCAAAAAAATC
>NW_015166665.1:0-9757 GCF_001447785.1 Gekko japonicus | reverse complement strand
GGCTGGAAGCTGCTCAGGCCTCATCACAGGAGCCGGGGGTGGGGGAGGAGACCAGGGGAAGGGGGGGAAGAGATCAGGGATGGAGGGGGAATCAGTGCATTTGGTGGCAGGCCTCGCCAAAGAAGCCAGGGGTGGGGGAGGAGACCGAGGGAGGGGGTGGAAGAGATCAGGGATGGGGGGGATCGGTGCACTTGGTGGCTGGCAGCTGCTCAGGCCACGCCGCCGGTGTCCAGGGATGGGGGGGAGGCTTACCTGCTGCTGCTTCCTTCTCCTCCTGCTCTGCCTGGAGCTCTTCCCCCCCGCGAGTATCGCGGGTCCCCTTTCTTGTAAATCATAATCCCAAACATACAAAATATGATACAAACCCAAATAACACCATCCCCTGCTACAATGTTTGCAACCTGCATCACATTAAAGGCCCTAGCAAATAAAATGGCCTTTCAGCATTGCCTGAAATTTTTAGAGATGATGACCCCTCACCTATTCCATCGCATGAGAGCTCCAGTAGGAAAGTCATATGCTCTGGTTGACACTGTGTTAGGGTTACCAAGTACCTACCTTTAAATCGGCGGGGGACACATGGTTCCCAGCTGGAACATCCCTCGGTATAACACCCCACCGCCACACCATGCCATCACCCAGACGTGACGCCAGCACGCTGGGCACATAGCTGGGTGACGCTCTGGCAATGGAGCTGGAAACTCAATGGCATCACGTCTGGGCGACAGCATGGTGCGGCACATTCGTTTTCCGTGCGGGAATGTTCCTGACAAGGAGTATGTGTCCCCTGCCAATTCGAGGTAGGTACTTGGTAAGCCTACATTGTGTAGGTAATCTTAAATGGAGGAACAACCAATAAATGGCAACCAGAGAAGAAGAGCTGAGAAGAAGAAGCTTACCAAGGCCTTCCCTTCCCCTCAACTGGCACCTTGTGAGGTAGGTGGGGCTGAGAGAGTTTTGAGAGAACTGTGACTGGCCCAAGGACACCCAGCAGACTTCATGTGAAGGAGTAAAGAATCAAACCCAGTTGTCCAGATTAGAGTCACCACTCTTAACCACTACACCATGCTGGCTCTCATCTGAGGATCGTAGTTGGCACACAAAGACATCAGGGAAGAGACAGTCCTTTAGATATGTGGCTCCTAGGCTGTGAAGGGTTTTAAAAGTCATAACCAGCACCCTGTATCAAACTTACCGGCCAAACTACATTCAGTGTAGCTATTTTCAGATAGGTAGGATATGCTCCCATCAGCTAGACTGCTGCATTGTGAACCTGTTGCAATTTCTGGGTTGTCTTCAAGGGCAGCCCAGTATAGAGCCCATTAAAGGACGGATCATCATAGTCAGTTTGACTAAGAAAGGAGAAAGTTGGTTAACCAAATGCAGCTGAGAGAAGGCACTCTTGGCTACTAGCACTGACTTGTTTTTCAAACAGGAAGGCCAGGAGGAAGGAGGTGGAATAAGGTGAGCTGGGAGAGTATGCTCTGGGAGGGTCTATGATGGCACATGTGGAATTATGGGTTGACATGGTACAGTTATAATCTTGAACTAAGAGTTCAGCAATAGGTATATCTGGTTCAGCCATACATGATAACGATTTCCTAGATTGTACCACTTCAGACTGCTGGTCAGAGGGCAGGCTTTTAATACCTCTTTTTTAAAAAAAATATATTGTGCACAGAAAAAAATCATGCACATATGCAATTCCAGTTTAATTTTGTACAGTCCTAGCAAGGCTTTATCACTTGAATATACTGACTATAGAAACTGGATCACAGACTATAAAAGGTGGAGGAGATTGTTGTACCTAGTATTCAATGTTGCTTGCACCTTTAATGTTATATACAACTTTCCTTTATGGTAGTCTATCTTCTATATATGTAAAAGAAAGTCCCCTCACCATAAAATCAACGCTCAGGCCAAACCGCTGGACCTAGAGACCAAATTCGGGGAGAACACTCCTACCATGGTGTAAGTGCTTGCTAAGAAGGGATTTTTTTTAGAAATTTGACCCCTAAGTGTGTCAAAACGGGGGAAATGTGCTCCCCCATTGATTCCTATGGGGCTGCCAGACAGCTGCCTCTCTGCACCCCCCACTCTCTGATTGGTCAACTGCAGAGCTCAGTGTTCTGAGGTAAAAAACCCCAACCCAACAGTTACAGGGGACTGCAGAGAGCGAATGACAGTTGAGGAAATCAGGAGTGGCCAAGAACCCCCTGTGAGGTGAAGCAAAGCTGCTGGCTCAGCCTCTGTGATGGCTTCCAACACACACACTTCCTACACCTCGCAGGTGGTTGTCTGTCAGGTGCAGCCCCACCTCCACAGTAACTTCTAATACTCTTTCCCCCTCCCTCTCCTACACTGGACAGGCAGCTGCCTGTCAGGTGTAGGAGAGGAGGTGGGATGGCTTCCAACACACTCTTCCCACCTTCTACACCTAACAGGTGGTTGTCTGTCAGGTGCAGCCCCACCTCCACAGTGGCTTCTAATCTCCCCCCTAACCCCCCTACACTGGACTGGCAGCTGCCTGTCATGTGTAGGAGAGGAGGTGGGATGGCTTCCAACACACTCCACCCACATCCTACACCTAACATGTGGTTGTCTGTCAGGTGCAGCAGCAGTTGCAGGGTGCTTAAAGCCATGAGGGAGCAGGCCTGTAGCCTGCGTGGGGCCCACGGGGCCCAGCCCTCCCGCTGGTTTTGCGGGCCCCCTCCCTCCCAATCCTCTGCTCCTCCAGGCGTAGTAAAGGCTGGTCCCGGCGGAAATGAGCAGCATGGCTGCGAAGACCACATAGTCCCAGGTGCCGAAGCCCCCGACGGCTCTGCAGGCGCCCCTCATGGCTCCACTCGGGCATGCCTTCAGCACCTCTGACGCGTGGCGCGTCCTCTCCCTGGCCGACGGAGCTCGGGGTGCCCAACCTCCCCACCCCGGTGCGCCTTTCCCCCGCTCTCTCCTTCTCCTGCCCTGGCACCCCTCTGCCTCAGGTCCGCCCCTCCTCTTCCACCGTCGGGTCTCCCTCAGCTGGGCGCCTTCGCTTCGTCCTGGGAGCACGCCCCACCTGATGCCCTCCACCGCCACCTCGGTGGTTTTGCTCCTCTCAGCAGGCTCTCCCCTCTTGGGCGCCACCGTTCAGGGTGCCCTTGTCCGGCAATGAGGAGAGCCTTTCGTGCCGCTCGCTGTCTCCTGCCCACCACTGCCGCGCGCCACAGCCCAGGACAGTTCTTTTCACCCTGAGACTGGCTCCTGCCGACTGCCGCCTCGTGCCGCCCGGTTTCAGGATCACCAGCCGTGCGGCGGGCAAGGAAAAAGGAGGAGGGAGGAGGAGCCGCGGCGCTCTGATCCGCCCGCGCCTTGGCCACCTCCCCAGGCTCTAGTCTGTCTCCAACTAGACCATGCCAGAGTGAGTGAGCGGGCTTGAGAACACTGCGCCGAGAGTGAGCGAGAGACAGAGAGATTCACACAAGGAAGAGATTGGGAAGTGTCCTTTCCTTCTCTGACTCTCAGGCAGGGCTTAACGCGGGGCTCCGAGGCTCACTCCTGAGATCGTCGCACATGTCGCCGCATGTCGGTTGAGCTGGGTGTGCTATCTTTGCCCTTAATAACCCCATGTGAATAACCCCCCCGCCCATCGCCGCCTCCGGCATCCCGCAGGCTGCTGGGGCGTCCAGCTGCTCCGGGAGCGGCTCGGCGGCTTCTCGTCAGGACTCATGGCGAGCGTCATGGCGGCATGCTGCGTGGGGGGGGCCCTCACCACAGCTGAGGCTGTGGCATAGAATCTATTGGAGGGGGGAGCTTGGAGAGAGAGAGAAGGGGTGAGGGCATTACATCACTTCCAGGTGATGTGTGTGTGGCGCGAGTGCTTCGCGCACATGCACACACACTCTGGCCTCCCCACTTTCCCCAGGCCTCCCCCACTAGGAAGGCTTTAGCTAAGGCCCTGTGAGGGAGCCTGCCCCAGCAGTAACGTCTTAGTGATCCTGCCAGCCCTGCCTCCACAGTGGCTTCTAATACTCCTCCCCCCTCCCCATCCTACACTGGGCAGCTGCCTGTCAGGTGTAGGAGAGGAGGTGGGATGCTTACAGCCACCGGGGAGGATTGCCTTAGCACTGCTGCTGGCCCAGGGTATGAATGTTTATGTGGAGATAGTAAAGGACATTTCTAGGAGCCATTTTGATGCGGGCCTCCCTCATGAACCTGAAGAAATGTCCCCCACATCACCACTCCCTCACACCAACTCTCCCTCATACCTCTCACCTCTTACTGCCCCCAAGAAAGCTCCTGGCAAACCTGAGCCAGATACACCAATGCTACAAGGAGGTGGCAACTTAGGAATGCAGCAAAGATATTTGCATATAGTACTCCTGCAGTGCACTGAGCTGCACAGGCCAAGTACCAGCAAGATCACCCTGAGGTGCTCAGAACAACACAGTCTCTATATGAGCAAAACAATCCAGGAACACAAGTAGAGAGGCCATCACTTTCATGGAAGGTAGCAGGAGTTGACTTAACAGACAACTGCTTCTTAAATGGACAGTTCTATGTGGCCTGTTCCAGAGTGAGCTCATCAAGCAGCCTGGTGATTCTAGCACCTGAGGGCAGAACCACCAATGTGGTCTAGAGAGAGGTCCTTCGATAGAGGGGGGGGGGTAAATTACGTATGTCTCACTTCATTTCTTACACTACAGTCTTCTCTGTTAGAATTCCTACAATTCACATCATCAGTATTATAACTGGATTTACGGAACTTAAATACTGTAGCAAAGCACGGGTATCAGGCTAGTATGTTAGGTAAAGTACAATTGTATACAAAGGGCTTGGATCTACATAGAATTACATTGTAAACTTCAGTAGCTCCTGTCATGTTTGGGTTTCAGAATGTTTGGGCAGCAAGGCTCACAAAGACAAGGCAAAGGATCCTGGATTTGTTTAGCCTAATAATGCTCTAGTTACTTTCAGTGGTTCCAACATCTTCCTTAGTGGAATGGGAAGATGTGATGTATTATTCCTTTACTAGTGCTGATTTAACCAGCCCAGAGCTTTCTGAATACTTCTGGAAACCTACAAAGTAGTTGTCGTTTTATATTTTTCCACCATCCAAAAGATATCACTCTCTCTCGCTTCATAAGAGATGGAGGAGGGCAGCTCTAATTCTTCTCTTCCCTTCCCCACTCTTTTTCTTCCCTTCCCATCTCATCCACAAAGAGAGCAGTTTCACACAGAGAATGGGTGTAATATTCCAGTAAGGTTGTGCACTTTAAGAGGTGCAGGATTTACTGGGGTGTTTCAGAGGAATTAGAATAGCAATATTGTATATAAGTACAATGAAAACTGGAGAGGCCACTGCTGCATCTCTAGAAATTAACAAGGGTTGTGATTCATTCTAGCAACTGGGGCCCTGGGAATTATGGGAAAGAGGAATAACAAAGATATAGAAGTGGATTATCTGAAAAGCCACTTTTCTCACTTTCCCTTGTTTGTTAAATTAGCAATTTTAAACCAACATCTTAACAGTGCCTTAGCATCTTTTTTTAAGTATCTTGCAAATTGAGTGATAGATCTTATACCATAGGTAAAAAGTCCTCTATCAGCATCTCTCTTAAAAATTGACCTTATACTTTGGGGAGACTTAAGTAGGCTGTTTGCAAGAGAAACCCTGTGGGTTAGATGTTTCCCAAGCTGATTACAAGCTTACAGCTCAACAGATCATTATTCAAAACTAAACGAAGTCATTTTACTTCTAATTATCACCCTAAAATTGCTTAGATTCCTGTTATTCCAATAATTTGGTGAGCATCAATGGTGATTTATATCCTGTAACATCCCAGCACAGTGGACACTACTGTCATGAACTGAATTTCATTAACCATTTTGCATTATTTTATAAAAAGTATCTTAGTGAGTCTGCTATTTAATATGGCTCAGTCTTGTATCAGACATTTCAAAAACAGACATGAGGGTTGGAATATAAGTTTCAAGAACCTAGCAGCATCTGTGTGTGCATGAGGACTTCCAGCATGCACCAAGAAACAGAATCCATTGCACCTCTTCTTTTTGGGGGGGGGGGGGTGTTGGTCATGGCAACAGCAAGCAACTAATTTGTTGAAAGGTCTGTGACTCCTGTCTCACAATTGCTTTCACTCTTCTCTGTTTTTAACTGTTGGCAGTAATTTGAGGGGATAAAAATAACACTAGCTGCGAAAGAATGAACTTTGCGTAGGAAAGAGCAACTGGTTTTGCAAAGCAGAATTGCATATGAAAATTCATCCTGGAGAAGAGAAAGCACATATTCTCACAGGCTCCATCTTTTAAACTTATAGAAAAACAATTTATTTATTTATTTATTATTTAGATTTTTATCCCGCCCGTTGTTGAAATCAGATGCAGCTGTTTGATCTGCAGACATCTTTTCGGTAGTGTGTGTCTGCAGGGGTCATTTCATAGAAAAAGAGGTGCAGGAGCTCATTAGCATAACTAATTATGATAACTTATTTGTATATGCCACATATCTTGACATCACCAGAAGTGTGTCAGAAGGCAACACCCACTGCAACTTACCTGGCTGCTTCTTGCTCTTCATGGCCCGGGGCTGCTGGGAGCAGGGGGCAGGGCTTGTTGCATGTGCCCACCCCCTGGACTCTTTACTGCTGGAGCTCCGCTCCTGTGCACTCCTGCAGGAAATGACCCCTGCATGTCTGTTTTCTATTTATGTCACACTGTTCTCCTCTGAAATAGGGTAATTTGTGGTATCTGGTAGACTAGTGGGTGTTACTGCTTTTGGTCCCATTTCATTCTGCGAAATCTTTACTGATATCTTCTCAACCATGCTTTGGATTTTACACACCATTATTTCTTATCATTCTTCATTCCTCCAAACCAGGACAATTCCAATATACTGGCACAACTGATAACAAAGATCGTCATGATCAATGACTGTAACTAAACTTCACTATACCAAATGAAATGGTTGAGCAGATGGCTGAGAGACAAGTAGGGGAAAACTCAAAGTGGATGTGACCAAGCACAGGTGAGAGCACATTATCATGCCTACTCTGTGGCGATGATGACAGCAAAGCGAGTTCACTTCTCCACCAACCTGGTGTCCATGCAGTGCCATCCAAGTGAGCTTTTCTGGGTTGTGAAGGGGCTGTTATTCCAGGCTCTTGAATATGTAGACCCAGAAAACACACAGGCCTGCTGTGATGCTTGTGCAATCCACCGTGACTTAGATTCCACAGATGGCACAGTTTAGTCTTAGGGTGCTCCTACTTGCATAGATGACTTTCAGTTGGTGATGCCTGATGAAGTGGATAAGTTGCTCAGAAGTGTGCAATCAATCACCTCTAGACTCAACCATTGTCTTCATGGCTGTTGGTATTGAGCTGGGCTGGGTTAGTCAAATGGGTGCAGGAGGCAATAAATGGCTCTCTGCAGGAGGGTATAGTTCTGACCATCTTAAAAGAGGTGGTTGTCTGTGCAACCCCTCCTGAAGAAGGCATCCCTGAACCCCACTGACCTGAACAACTACTGCCCAGTGGCCAGCATTCCATTTTTGGGTAAGGTGATTGAGCAGGTAGTGGCTGCGCAGTTTCAGGCAGTCTTGGAAGATTATCTAAGTCCCATTTCAATCTGGATTCAGGCCTGGTCTTGTTATGGAAACAGCTTTGGTCACCCTGACAATCAGTCTTTGCTGGGAGACTGACAGGGGAGTACATCCCTGCTGATTCTCCTGGACATTTCTGTAGTGTTCAATACCATCAACCATGCTATCCTTCTGAAGAAGCTGGGTGAGTTGAGAATGAGGGTACTATGCTTTGATGGTTACTTTCTTACTTGACTGCCAATTCCAGAAGGTGGTGCTGGAGGGCTACTCCTTGGTTCTATAGCATTTATGCTACGGTCTACCTCAGGGTTCCATATTGTGCCCCATGCTGTTGAAAATACACATGAAACCACTGGAAGAGATCATCGGGGAATTTGGAGTAAGGTGCCACCAATATGTGGATGACAGCCAACTGCACTTATCCTTAACAGCTGAGTCAGGTGGAAGTCTGGGTGTGTGTGTTGTACTCCCCCTGAAGCAATGGGTATGTAGTTTGGGACTATGGCTGGATCTTGCTTTACAGTTGGAGGCTCAGCTCAGCTCACCTCTATGGCACATAGTACCTTTTATCAGCTTTGGCCCATATTTGCCAGCTGTGGCCATTTCTCAAAAAGACTGAACTGGCCACAGTGATCCATCATCCATGCTCTGATTCCACCCAGGTTAGATTACTGTAATGACCTTTATGAGGAGCTGCCTCTGAAAAGCTCTGGAAACTTGTCCAAAATACAGCAGACAGGCTATTGACAGGGTGAGAGAAAGGGATTGTACAATCCCAGTGCTGAAAGCTCTGCACTGGCTTTCTATTCGCTTCTGGGTTCAATTCAAAATGCTGATTCTTACCTTTAAAGCCCTAGAGGGCCTGGGGCCAGGGTACCTGAAGGACTGCCTCCTATATTGTCCAGCCCACCAGTCTGCCTCACAAGCCCTGCTCTCTCTGTGCCTCTGCTTTCAGACGTGAGGTGGGTGCCAACAAGAGATAGGCCTTTCCCAGGAGTGGGCACCCCACACTCGTGGAATCCCACTGAGGCGTGCCTAGCACCTACATTATTTCTTTTTAGGTGTCTGGCCAAAAATGTTTCTGTTCACCCAGGTTTTTAATTAATGGCTTGATTTTTAAAAAACACTATTTTTGTCTGGAACCTGTTGTTTTAAGCTGCCCATGGTCTCTTTTTTTGATCTATGTTTTTATGGCTGGGTTTTTTAATGCTGGATTTTAATTAATAACTTTTTTCTTTTTTTTCTTTTTTAACTGTTTTATTTATGAGTTTTCAGAAAATCATACAATATAAAATAAACAAATCTTGTAAAACAAGATAGTAGACTTTTGGAGTCATACATAGTAATTATTGCTTAGTACACTAATTCTTATCTATCCAAGTATAAATTTTTCCCATCTACGTTTAAACAAAACTTCATCTTTACCCTGCAAAATTATATTTAATTTATCCATTTTACCACTTCTAATATCTTATAAATTAATTCCTTCCTTCCTTTTGTTTCCAATACTTGGCAAACAGAATACGTGCTGCTGTGATTATAGCGAGCCCTCGCTATTTAATAAAGCTGGCTGTCGATTTGGGATTACTGTCCATCTTGGAGATTTATATATAGGATAATATAGTACCTTAATTACTGTTATGAATTTTATTGTGGATATGTAATATTGTTTTATTGTATTTTATCTATTTAATCCGGCATTAGCCACTTGTTAGCCGCCCTGAGCCGCTTGGAAGGGCGGGATATAAATCTCAAAATAAATAAATAAATAAATAAATAAGTAATAACGTATTTCTCATCTACTTTATATTCATCCGGTAGCATATTTAACAAAAAGAGTTCCAGAGATAAAGGCATATCCATCTCTAGAATTTCTGAAATAAGTCTTTGTACTTTATACCAATAACGCTGTGTTACGTTCCACCTCCACCAATTGTGCTAGAAGGTGCCCACATTATTTTTACATTTCCAGCAATTTTTTGATAAATTTGGGTAACATTTTGCCAATTTATCCGGTGACCAGTGCCACCTATGGAACATTTTGTACACGTTTTCGTTATATGGAATTGATCTTAAATATTTCACAGATCTCCATGTCTTGGACCAATCAATAGTATGTCCGATATCTAAGGTACAAGTTAAACTAAACACCAAATC
>NW_015166664.1:19324-19644 GCF_001447785.1 Gekko japonicus | reverse complement strand
AGAGATGCTAAAAACAACAAAAAAAGGGTAAGAAAAAGAACAAGGATATGGTAGGCCCATTGCGGGGACAGGAAAATGAAATTGTAACAGGTGAAGAAGAGAGGGCAGAACTGCTCAATGCCTACTTTTCCTCAGTCTTCTCTTGCAAGGGAAATGGTGCTCAACATGGCAAAAACAGAACACATGATGACGGAAGGGAGTTGCAGCCTAGGATCTACATAGGGGTAGTAAATAAACACCTAGTTTCTTTGTTAATGGTTCCTCATCCTCTTGGAGAGGAGTGACAAGTGGAGTGCCTGAAGGGTCTGTCCTGGGACCTG